>NC_089598.1:79945592-80245592 GCF_019320115.1 Miscanthus floridulus
ACCCTTCATAGTGAACAAAGACCCAAGCATCCAGCTAAATGATGAGGACACTCCATGGTTACGGCACGATCATAACCAAGGGATATATGTTAAGAAGAAGTTCACTACTGTGTCCGCTTGATATATATAGTGATGTTTAATAGTGTGTATTAGAGGTATTATGTAATAATTGTGAATTTAGAGATGTTTATTAGGTGTTTCCTTTTTTCTATGTTCAGATTAAATTTGTGTTTGATGGTGGGATTTCCATGTCGCACAAAGCAAAAAGCAAAAGCAATGCATCTGATGTGAAAAAATTAGTGAAAATTTTGTTTTAGTCCCGGCTTGATTGGTGATGTATTAGACCTATTATGTAATAATTGTGACTTTAAATTTTTTATCGTGTTTTCATATTTTCTACGGTTTAAATGAATTTTCTGCTTGATGGTGGATTTCCCGTGGAGAATGTGTGATGAAAAACCAAATGATCAACGTTAATAAGATGTGAAGACTAATTTCCTATTGAAAAGCAATAGTTTTAATAATTTTAATCAAGTAGTATATTTTTGCATGGTGCAAATTGTAATTATTATTTACACTATGTTAAATATTTATACAGTAAAACAAAAGAGTTTAGGTTACACATTTTTGTTGTGTATAATAATGCAAAACCAAGTCCAGCAATTTTTTTTATAATTTTTTTGATAATATTTTATTTATTAGACAATTAATAACTCTCTACATATTTATATAAAAGAAATATATAAAAAAGGAAAAACTTCTGGAAACTACCAGAAAGCCAACTACAGCCCACCTTTACTCCCGGGTGGATCAACCACCCGAGACTAAAGGTGGGCTACGTTTTCGCGGCCTGCCAACAAATAACTTTATTCCTAGGTCATGGCTGCACCCGGGACTAAAGGTCAGACCTTTAGTCCTGGTTCTTACCATCACCCGGGACTAAAGGTCCTTTAGTCCCGGGCCATGGCTTCACCCAGGACTAAAGATCCCACCTAGGACTAAAGATCCCCTAAATATATATCGCCTCGTCTTCTTCTCTGCCCCCATCATCTTCATCCATCGCCCAAGAGCCACCACACCGTCGTCGCTCCTCATCGGCTCCAACTGCCTCCACACGCCTCTCCCATCTCTCGCCGTCTCCGTTGGCGGCCCAGCTTGCGCCTCTCCTGTTCGTGCACGGCGCCCAGACCCGGATCCATCGCCATCATCCTAGCCCTCACCCAGATCTGATTTGGATCTGCCACACCCTCATCGCCGTCATCGATCCTCGTCCTCGTCATCGCCAGCTTTGTCCTGGGCTCCATGCGCTCGCACGCCTCGCCGTGCACTCGTCGTCCCCTTCACCGGAGCGCTCGTCGTCGTCCCCTTTGTCAGAGCGCTCATCGTCGTCCCCATCGCCGCGCGCTCATCCTCGTCGTTGAGAGATCACCTCCGGCCAGCACCGCGCCTTGAGCTCGTCCTTCGTCCCCGATGGCTGGCTCTACGCGCACGCTCGCCTCATCTTGACCGGCTCCATGCGCTCGTCATCCTCCACTCTCGTCGTCCTCGATCTCCTCACCATGCGCGCTTGTGCTCGTGCTCATCCTCGCCATCGTGCTTGTGCTCGCTGTGCTATATGTGAGCAACAGTGTGTGTATGAGTGTGTTCAGGGGTGGCCCTGAGGCACCTCCATTCTGCTTGTTTTGCGCCGCTGTCCTCAGCTCCATCAAAATCTATTTGATGATAGATTGTTTTTTTTTCATCGTAGCCTCGCTCGATCCTAAGGGATCGAAACAAGTAGCTCGTTGTCTAGATAGACAAGAGGTCAAGAGCCATTTTAATTAGCTCTCTCACGAAAGCAAGCGAAATCATCTTGTCTCAATGAATCTGAAGACACTCCGATTTGGTAAAGGAACCAAACACCGAGATTTGCTTGGAATCCTCGTTCACCAACACAAATATATATGGTGTCGAGCAATAATGAAACCGAATACATATACCTACACTACACCCTTAGGGTCTGCTTGGTGTACGTGTAAGCACGATGAATGTTTTAATTAGAGCTGGCAACCTCTTTTTTTGGCGTGAATTAATCCTTTTTTTTACCTAGACCTGTCAAGTCACACATCAAAATCGTGTTACTCGATTCAGCGTTAGTTCTTGTTATTTGTTAACTAAACTGAAGTAAACACGCTACTATACACCGCTTCATCCCACCTTACATAAAAACATCAAATCATGTGGGAGCACGTATGCGAATCTTACACCACGGCTTCGCCACCACGCCACCGCAGCATGCAGATGCAGGCGATGACAATTGACAATGATGGACATCGAGCACAAGCACTAATAAAATTCATGTCACCCTAATTATTATTTGCATGGTACAATATATAGTTATAGAAATATATTAGAATCTTCGTCACAATTGAAAAGATTGTTTTTATTAGTGCTATGAATTATTTGGTATATATATCTGATTTTTGATATATTGACATTAATGTTGATATATATCCTAATATCCTAAGCTCCGCTCCAAACCCTAACCCGGTCGAGCTCCGCTCTAAACCCTAACAAAGGCATAAATAATAACCTTGAATTCTATAGTTATATATATTTGATTCTTCATAATTAGGGTGACATGAATTTTGATATATTTATATACACCAATGTAGATTAGGATATATATAACCTAATATCCTGAACTCGCTCCTAATCCTAACTCGGCCGAGCTCCACTCCAAACTCTTATATATATCCTAATCAAGTTCCGCACATGCAAACCCTAACCAGAGCTCGGCGTAAATAATAACCCTAAATTCTATAATTATTTAAGTTTAATCCCCTAGCTCTATCCATTAAATAGCATATGCATGACTAGTGTATGGTTTTCGTTGTTATATATATATATATTTGTTATACATATTAGAGAGTTTTAAATTTATATTGTTATATATATAAATTTGTTATATATATCACTTACCAATAAATATTTCTAGAAAATAAGAAATCAAAGTTATGCTTTGGAGACTTGAATTTCGAGTGTAGTTATTTAATTAATTTTAAGCACATGACTTGATCCATTTTAAAGATATATGGTTTTTATTTTTTATAAATATATCTAGTGGTGTAAAAGCTAGATGGCTGCCCCGAGAGACAACATGGATGAAGAAATGATGGATATTATCAACACCGGTACTCAATTTGCCGATGGTGACCAGCAGGATGTAGATGACGGGAGTCAATACCTGGCTCTTGAAAATAATCAAGAAAATATTGTGCAAGAAAATACTGGTGAGGTATATATAATTATATATTTATATATATATTTGAATATCTATCATCTATTATGTGTACACATGATATTTATTTATTCTTTTTATACGTAGCCCTCTGGATCGACGACCACAATGGCGAAAAGCAAAAATATTTGAGGCCCGAAAAAGTCATTGGAGGGTCGCTACATAATATAGAATTCAATACCGAGACAGGCGAACCACTTGGTCCACATGCAAGGAAATTCGTGCAACACTGTGGGTACCTTATAAGGGATAGACTTCCGATCAGTGCCCGTGAATGGAAGCAAAAGATCAACAAGCCTCATGTTAGTTTTGTCTCTGATCTTGATAAGAATTTAATTTGGGATGATATCCTTCAACATTTCATGTTGCAAGCGGATGATTATGATATCAACGATGATGAATTGAAGGAGCTAGTTCGAAAGTGGGCTATGAAGAAGATGGCCACACAATTCCAGACTTGAAAGAAATTCCTATACACGAAATACGTCAAGAAGAACCTAACGCTCAATTTCAATACTAGGGCCCGCTCAAGAAGTTGAGGCCCTACTAGAATGATTTTGTACAGTACAAGACATCGGAAGAGAGTGAGGAACGGGTGAGAAGGAACCAAGAGAATGCCCGACAGAAGATATACCACCATGGCATGGGATCAGGTGGCTACGCGACTGCCATTCCCAAGTGGGAAAAAATGGAAGCGAACATTCTTGCCAAGGGTATCACACCAGAATCACTCAATTGGCCCAAACGCGCAAAGAATTGGTTTTTCGCTCATAGGGAAGACTAGACCTAGAGACCGGGAAGCTGGTTCATGACCCAAAACCCGAAAGAGCAACACAAATATTTTCTTATGCTCTACAAGCTAAAGCTATTGGTGCATTCAGGCCCAATAGAGAGAAGGATGAACTGATGTATGCCATCGGGACTGCTGAACATAGTGGCCGAACAAGAGGTTTAGGACGAAACATTTGTTGGAAGCATGGTTTCCCTAACGACAGAGATACCTACAGAATCCGGTAGAGAAGGAAGGATGAGAAAGCAGCGCGGATCAGCAGGTTGGAGGAATATGTTCGTGAGTCACGGGAGGCGTTGCTTCAAGCATAGGAGCGCAAAAAAGACATGCAAGCTAGAATGCAGGATGAAATCATAAAGCAAGTGCAAATAGCAATGAGTGCCCAAAGGCAGGCATCAGATCTAGGAATCAACATTAATATTAGCCCCCCTAATCAGTTAAAAAGCAGCTGCGCTTCCACGGAGTTGCCAAATCAAGATGACGTAATGCTACGTTTCCCCGTGGATGACATCACTGCACCGTTTACATCATGTGAGCTACATATTTCAAAAGGGAATGCCACAATCATGGTGGCTCTCGATGTTTTTTCTCCTCCAGATCCTACCAAGACACCAAGAATCCATGGGGCAATAATACCACCTAGATATGTTAGCATCTCAGTGGATAGAGTTAACAAAGGTTTTAATGATCTGGCTCTTGACATTTCAGAAGGTGATGGGGAGAAGACTCTAGGAGAAGCAGATAAGACATTCATACTATGGCGTAAGCGCTACATCATTATTCTCGGGGTCTCTAGTCCACCGCCGCTTCCTCAACTGCCAGACAATAGGTGTGGACAAAAGTGAACAAAACAATTTTTTCACTAATTTTCTATTGACATGCATGATTAATAATAACAATTTCTTATATCTAATTATTCTTTTTTGTACTCACACAGCAGGGCCTTCGCCAATGTAAGTCCAATTATTCAATCTCCAGATCATCATAGTGCTTCAGGCAATGATTATGCAACGCCGCCACCGTAGCCACCTCCAAGGAGGTCTCCAACGGCTGCCCCGCCTCCCTTGATGACCAAGAAGCAGCTAGCTCCTAAGAGGTCTGCCCCGCAAACAAAGCCGTTGGCCCACCAGTCGGCAAAGAAGAAAGTCTCCTCTAATCCAGTTATTCCCCAAAAATTGTCTTACGAGAAAAGTGAAAGAAATTAAATGCTGCAGTACAAAAAGATGTGAACAGTTTCTTCAAAAAAGTAAGAAAGCAACGAGAAGCGAGGGAGAACCCGGAGAAACCGTACTTCTACCTACCTCCAGATCTTCTAAGAAAGAAGGTGGACCAAAAAAAGCAGAAATCTCAAAAGACCCTACCAAAATCGGACTACGACCGCTCTCTCACCAAGTCATTTGAGGCGGTACAGAAAAAGACTAGAGCAGGGAAAGATGTTGCACAACTCAGACAACAATCGCAACAATCAGTCCCCCCTCTTGTCATTCGTAATGAATATGGTTCAAACTTAGACTTACTGAATGTCGATTTTGAGGACCTAGTTTGGTTTTACGAGGATACTGGTTTGGACCTTGCCCAAGTGCTCGTTGAAGGACCATCTGCTCCGAAAGTGGATCCTTGGAAGAAATTTAAACATGGAAAGAGTCTATACAATCCTGAGGCCTTAGGTGAACTGGGTACGCAAATGTACCTGCTAAACAAGTGGTACATGGCGGCGTGTGAACGGGGAGAGACCTTTGTTTCTGTCAGAGTTAGAAACCAACATTACTTCTGTGGCGATGACGTTATATATGTCGAGTTTTCAGAATTACACAACCTATGCCACCTGGACTCTCTCGACAAAAGTCTCATTAGCTGCTATTGTCTGTAAGTGTGATTATTTTCTACTATTAAAGTGTATATATATAAAGCTACATGTATATATATAAATTATATATCCTCACACTATATTTTTATATATGCAGATATGAGATGACATAACTCAGAAAGAGAAAGGATAATGATGTTGGTTTCGTTGATCCAAATGTCGTATCCAAATACCCTAATCTCCCGCCTCAATGGAAAGCTGAACTCGAGAAAAATCTCATGAGGTTCTTAGTGAACCTACAAAACAAGGACATACTCTTCCCCTACAACTTCAAGTAAGTGTTAAATAATTAATGTCGATCATATGGATATTTGTTTAATTATTTGCTTACTAGCTAAGCTATCTCCCATATATATATGTTGACTCTAGTTAATGTCGATCATATTTGTGTATAAAAACATATGCAACAATTACTGGATATTGATGGTCATCGATATGGCCAATAGTCGGTTGAGCATCTTAGACTCGTTACGAAAAGAGCAAACAGAGTACCAAGACATGATAGATATTATCCAAGGGTAATTTGGTATCTCTAGCAACTATATATACCCGAATCTCTTAACTGCAATAATTATTAAAGGCCAAATTAATTTTTTATTTTATTGGGCGCAGTGTTTGGAAAAGTTTCATTGAGGAACACCACATGAAACATTGCAAAGCGCCACCGGATGTAATCGCACATAAAGTAGGTACTAGCTACATTTATATATATATATATATATATATATATATATATATATATATATATATATATAATTCAATTAACACCATGCATGCTTTCAATTCACCGGATCTTTTTTCTCGTAAAAGTGGGTTCTGAGGCAAGAACAGGGGACCAACTACTGCGGATACTATGTTTGCGAGTTCATCATGGCATACGCAAAAAGAACTCCTGAAGAGATCCTCAAAGTACGTTATATAAATATATTCATATATTCACAATTTCTTTTATTGCTCATATATATAAGTAATCACGTGACCAACATATATATATATATATATATTAATACTTTTTCTTTAACTTTTATTGAAGGCTCTATGGTTGAAGGAAAAAGTCATACGACGTGACCAGCTAAAAGCAATTCAAGAGACCATAGTAGGATTTCTTAATGACCAGGTCTTAAACCCCGCCGGCGAGTTCTACAATGACGTGAACGAAACATGAAAGCCAAATCAGATAGAGTGAATTTATTATCCCAAGGATATGATAGAATATACAATGCAAGCTTTATTTGTAATATATATATATATATATATATATATACATATATATACATATTATATGTACATAAAATAATGTGCAATATATGTATATGCATGTAATATATACGGTAGTTTCATGCTTTAGTTTGTATAAAATGTTCGAACATTATAAGCGTGTAGAATACATATATTATTAGCAACGTAGAATGCGTATTTGAAAACCTATTCGAAAACCAAAATGAATCATCAATTGAAAATAGAAACAAAAAAAAAAAGAAAAAAAAAATCATTAGAGCCGGCCCACGTGGCCAGGCCGAGAGGCCTCTTTAGCCCCGGTTGATATTAACAACCGGGATTAAAGGTGGACCTTTAGTCCCGGACGAGAAACCGGGACTAAAGGAGGGGCCCTTTAGTCCCGTATTCGTGCTCCCGGTTGAAAAACTGGGACTGAAGGGATTTCCTAACCGGAAGTACAGCTCGTTTCTGTACTAGTGCCATGACTGCCGCTTAGGCCATGTACAATGCAGAGGCTCATGTAAAACGCTTGGAAAAGGAGAGAGAGAGAGAGAGGAGAGAGAGAGAGATCAGCAAGCGTCTCTTCAGGTGTATGATCCATTTTTGAGTGCTAGTGTGATTTACCTATAGGCTAAATGATGTATATATAGAGCAGAGGAGTAGAGCATATGAAGCAAACGCTATCCGGTAATCATTATATCCTAGAACTGAATCAACTACCGTCTGTTGAGGTAGTTCCGTCGCTCGTTGAGTGTCGAGCGCTCGGCTCCTGCGGATCGTGCAAGAGTCGGTCCTGGCGCCGCTGCCTCATGAAGCGGCGATTCCGGCAGCGAGCGCCCCAGACTGGCCAAGCTGGAGTTCACCGATAAAACGGAATAACAGCCCAAAACGGCCCATAGGCGCCCTGCATTGTACGGCCTAAGCCCCCGGTGGATCCAGGCACAGGCAGCGATGCTCCGACCGTTAAGCCACCGGAATCTGCAACCCCAGCCAATGGTTCACAGGCACCAAAAGGTTATTGGCACGTTAACCTCACGGCTTTACCCTTTTGTTGATTATTCTGTTCATCTAATTGGTTGCTCTGTGGCATCGCAGTTAATCCAAAGAAACTTAAAACCCTTCACGATCCTAGCGTACCACTCCGTGATCCATGAAGCTGTGAACAGGGACAAAATCTCCGGAGGTAGTTTGGAATGAGAAAGGTGCCGATGGCCAGAGGAGGGTCAATAGTCTATAAAATTTTCTACAACGACACTAAGAAAAGTGGTTATACAAAAATTTCTACAACCTCTCACAATTACCACGATCGGAGCTAGAGAGAAGCACCTTCCTTCGCTCGACGATGCTTGCTGCACCAAGCCGTCTAAGTGGCGGCAACCACCAAGAGAAACAAGCGAAATCCGCAGCGAAACTGTAACACCCTAAAATTTGCATCATTTTGAAATCAAATATAAGGTCTACATACATGTTTGTGCATTCATGCTGATGCATATTTATTTTTATGATACTTGGGTTTGATCAAAATTGCAAACGGATTTCAATTTGAATTGAATTCGAATTTGAAAATGTGTTTAAGAACAAAATTCTTTCTCTCTCTCCTTGGCTTTCGGCCCACTCTTTCTTTTCCCTCCTGCGTGGCCTAGCTTCCCTTCTCCTTCTCGGCCTATTGGCTCAGCTGGCCGTTTCCCGCAGCTCGGCTCCGCTCTTTCTCTCTTGCGGCCCATTCCAGCAGGCCGCGTCGCAGCAGGCTGGCCCAGTCGAGCTGCGTCGCCCACGCTCTCCTCTCTCCCGCTTGTTTTCGCTGACGAGCCGGCCCCACATGTCAGTCGCGTCGTCTTCTACCTCGCGATCGTCTCCTTCACGGACTCTCTCCGCGCCGGGAGTCCGCAACTGACCCGACGCCGCCCCGACTCCGCCTTGGCATGCGTTCCAAGCTGTTTCGCTCCCATAAATACCGAGCCCAGTGTCCCGCCGCCTCCATCAAGTCGCCAAAGCCACCTCGCCTCATCCTGAGCTCGCAGCGCCGCCGCTAGCCCTAGCCGCCGCCGCCGAGTTCAATCCGCCGAAGCCACGCGCCGCTTCCATACGCTCCACGCCGCTGTTTTTCGCCATGGTAAGTTCGCCTTGGCCTCCTTTTGCTCTCTGTATCTTTCCCGAGTCGAACCATGGCCCGTAGGCTATTTTCCACGTGCACCGCTCGCCGCCGGCCATGGCGCCGCCGGCAGCCTCTCTCCCTCGTTCTCTCTCTATTGTAATCTAGACCGTCCATATCAGATCCAACGGTCGAGATTGGCCGATACCCTTTCGCCGAGGCCTTTTTGTAAAAGAGTCCTTTAGTTTCTCAGAATTCGAAGCTGCTGTCCCTGCATTTTTTAAAGAGCCCCTGTACTTCATCTTTATCATGCCCGCCATCTCTGGCTCAGTTTAAAATCCGATTTTATTAATTTAAATTCTAAATTTAAGTTCCAGCTATTTACAGAAGTGCCATTGATCTTTTTCTAGTCATTAAATCTCCGTTTTAGCTCCGATCTGATCCGTTCAAGTTGCGTTAGATTCGTAATTGCGTAATCTACATGTTCATCCAACTGTTAAACATGTTTTCAACTTTTGAGATTCGAGATTAGATTTAATCTATTATTTTATTAAAGGAAATCTTATTTAATTTATAACTTCTTCGTTATAGCTTTGATTTTCGTGATCTTCATGTCTGTGTGTTCGTAGCAAGACGTAGATTTGTTTTACAAACTTTCATCTTGATTTTATGCTGGTTGGTGTACTGTTATAATCTATAGCTTTTGTTGCTCTGCATGATTGCTTCTGGATGCTTGTATGTTGCTGTGATTATCGAGTATAGACGGTGAGCAATTCGTGGGAATACTACTTTGACTTGCAGGATCAGTAGGAACACTTTGTTCAAGGCAAGTACAATATGGGATCATCCTTGTTTCCTATGAACTTTAGTACATTTAATTCATATTGTATACATCACCTTGATAGGGATACCCTAGAATTGAACTTATACCTTGTCTCCTATGGGATATGCATTGGGTAGCCTTACTAGCGCTCAATTAAACCATGATCTTATAACTTGACTAATGGTATATGCAATAAACATTAAAACATGACTTCTTAGCAACTTGGAACAGGGGGCTGGAGTGTTTAGCTACTTCCTAAATGCTTCGGATTCCTCTCTCTAAGGACTTATCTGTAAGTGAACATCCGGGACTTACAGAACAGCTATGAGGGCTATATGGCTCTGGCTTTACCTCAATATGAGAACATTTTCTAGCTTGTTAGAGGTTACCTTTATGGCGTAAGAATGGCTTGCCGAATCGGGTATAGGACAGCCTCTACTCTTATGTGTATAGCCATGATGGAATGGTGCCATTCGACAGGGGGGGTTCCTATATCTGTTTGCCGAGTGAATCTAATGGCCCTAACTTGTTAGACGAACCTTTGAAAGGCTTCATAGTGAACCCTGCCTACTCACCTTTGAAGTGTTTTGGTAGTAATTAACCCGGGCATGTGGGTATCACGACTCATAGTGAAAGTGTACAACCTCTGCAGAGTGTAAAATTGGTATATCAATTGTGCTCACGATCACGAGCGGCCTTGAACCCTTGTGGAATAGATGATCACTAAGAATTATCCGTTTATGCTATTCATTATTCTTGTGTACATTGATCATGTGTTTACTATGGTATTAAAACAACTTGTTGCTACTCTTATGCTAAAATTGTGACAACTAAAAGCTGAATACTGTTAAACCTGTGTAAAGCCTTTTGAGCCTCATGAACCCCATGTTACACTTGTTGAGTACGACACGTACTTCCGCTTGTTTATTTTCATTATTTGGATAAAAATCCTGGATGGATAACAGATGGCTATGTTAATAACGACTTTCCTGAGGATTACTAGACTTGTGGTCAACCAGTTGACGTCCCTGTGATATGGAGCTTCCACGAGAGATTTTTCTTTATTCTTCCGCTATATTTATGTGAAGACTCTGTCTTATTATACGTAATGTAATAAACACTTGTGATGGTACTATCTATAATTTGTTGGCTTATATGTGTGACTGATCTCTGGGCGCACATAAGATTATGCATCCCATTTTATCTTTAAAATCGGGTGTGACAGATTTGGTATCAGAGCTGTGTTGACTATAGGACGTCAGCCTAGTTAGCAATGATCATTCTAGCCTCTTTTGCTTCACTCATTTCATGCTTCCCATCTCACTCTTGTTATTTGCTAAATTTTATGCTTCTTTCGTCTCACTCTGTTATGAAAATTATTGCTTCTAATTTGACTAAATCTAATTATGTAGATGCCTCGTGCCAATAAGACCGCTCGCTTCAGCACCGGAGGCTACTACCCGCCTCGTGGCTTGTATGAGTCCATGGAACAACATGAGGAGGAGGAACCCTAGGAGCAAGAAGTTGACTCACCCGCACCTGCACCTACACCTGAGCCATTCCAGGAAGAGCCCGAAGAAGAACTCAAAAAAGTGGAGGTCATTGTATTATCTGATTATGATGAAGAGGAGGACGTCGTTCAAGAAGATCAGCCTACCCCTACCATGGGATGGACTACAAAGACCTAGTACAATCCAAGGTGTGAATCCTCCATTTCACACCACCGACTTATGAGGATTCTTCAGACCTACTACGCTGATTGGGACGCAGCTGTGGAGTATGTCTGCGAAGAACATACGCACCCTCTAGAGGACACTTACTGAGCTGTTGATGTTGGAACTCGTCCAGAAAATTTTCAAAATGTATTCTATATCCCTATAAGTGTCTATAACATGGAAATCTCTAAATTTTGAATATTTGTGTTGGATGTCAGATATCTAGAAGAGGAAGAGGCCGAGGTCGTGGAGGTGTTCCCCCACATCAACCACCGCCACCTACTATTTAGCAGCTTCTGGCAGTGCAGACATAGCTTATGCAAGCTCTGGTGTAGAATTAGTAGAATCAACCAACTGGTGGAGCACCGGTGAAAAGCATGGTGAATTCTTGAAGGGCCGCCCCCTGATGTTTTCTCATGCCACTGATCCACTGGAAGCAGATGATAGGCTTCGTGTAGTGGAAAAGCAACTCAACATAGCATAGTGCAACGACCAGCATAAGGTGTTGTACGTGTTAGGACAACTCCAGGGAGAAGCTCAAGACTAGTGGGAGGCATTTGAGTATGGACGTCCCACTAATGCTCCTCCTATCACCTGACAAGAGTTTAGAGAGAATTTTAGATCCTACCACATACCTGAAGGATTGATAGAGCTGAAGCAGGAGGAATTCAGGGCTCTGAAACATGGATCTATGTCTGTGGTTGAGTATTGTGACAAATTCGCTCAGTTGTCACGTTACGCTTCGAATGAGGTGGTTGATGATGTTGATAAGCAACGCCGCTTTCTCAAGGGTTTGTATGATGGTCTGCAACTCTAGCTTATGTCCAATACATACCCCAATTTCCAGACGCTGGTAAATCACGCTATTGTTATTGACAAAAAGTGCAAAGAGATGGAGGCCAAGAAGAGGAGGCTTTAGGGACAAGCCTCTGCAAGCAATACTCGTCTGTGCACCAATCCTCAACAAAGCTTCCAGTAGAGGTACCAGGGACCACCTAATCAATGGAATCATAACCCAAACCAGCAGCGTCTATCGAACCAGCAGCAGAGTGGCCAGCGGACACCACGACAGGGACCGCCTAACAACACTCCCATGAAGACCAATGCACCTAGCACCCCCAATGTATGCTATTGTTATGGAGAAGTTGGGCATTATGCTAACCATTGTCCTAGGAAGCAGAATCAGCTAACACCCCAGGGTCAGCACAGTAATCTAAAAGGAACACCTTAGAAGCCAGCGCCCAACATGAGAAAGGTGAATCATGTGTCTATAGAGACGGTGCTTGTGGAACCAAAAGTCATGCTCGGTACGTTTGATGTTAATTCCACACCTGCCACTGTTCTTTTTGATTCTATAGCTTCACATTCTTTTATATCATAAGCATTTGTTAAAACGCATAGCATACCCTTATGTGCCATGAAAAATCTTATACTAGTAAACTCACCAGGAGGTAGTATGCAAGCTTCTTATCGTTGGCTCCCAACTAGTCTATCCTTAAGGGGGGTAGAGTTCAAAGTGAGCCCATTGTGTTGAGAACATCTGGTATTGATGTGATTCTGGGTATGGATTGGATGAAGCAAAACTAGGCAGTAATTCAGTGTCAGGAGAAGATAGTTGTTGTGACCGCATCGAATGGGGACAGAATTAGTGTTGATGTTGTAGTACAAGCACAGTCGACAGCCACAGTGAACCAGCTTGATGATAGCGTCAATAAGGAGGACCTAGTAGTGGATGAGTTTCTAGATGTGTTTCCCGATGACTTGCTATATATGCCACCTGACTGTGACATTGAGTTTATTATTGAATTATTATCTGAAACTGCACCTATAGCTAAGCGTCCATATAGAATGGGGGTTAATGAACTAGAGGAACTTAAGAAAACAAATAAAGGAGTTATAGGAGAAAGGTTTCATTCATCCTAGTTCGTCATCTTGGGGAGCACCGGTTATATTTGTTGACAAGAAGGATGGTACCCAGAGGATGTGTGTTGATTATCGGTCACTAAATGAGGTTACTATCAAGAACAAGTACCCGCTACCTAGAATTGATGACCTATTTGATCAGTTGAGAGGTGCTTGTGTTTTCTCTAAGATTGATCTTCGTTCTGTTTATCATCAGCTGAAGATTTGTGCAACTGACATACCCAAGATAGCTTTTACTATGAGGTATGGTTTGTATGAGTACACTGTTATGTCCTTTGGTTTGACCAAGCACCTGCATACTTTTATGTACTTAATGAATAAGGTGTTCATAGAGTTTTTGGATAAGTTTTGTGGTGGTATTTATCGATGATATATTGGTATTCTCCAAAATGGAAGAAGAGCATGTTGAACATCTAAGGTTGGTCTTGCAAAAGCCCAGGGAACAAAAGTTATATGCTAAGCGAAGCAAGTGTAAGTTTTAGTTGAAGGAAGTTTCTTTCCTAGGCCATGTTGTCTCTAATGGTGGAATAGCAGTAGATCCAAGCAAGGTAAGATATGTGTTGAATTGGAAACCACCAACCGATGTGGGAGAGATTCAAAGTTTCTTGGGATTGGTTGGATACTACAAAAGATTCATAGAAGGGTTTTCTAAACTTGCCAAGCCTATGACAGCTCTATTGGAGAAGAATGCTAAGTTTGTGTGATCTGAAAAGTGCCTGGCTAACTGTGAAGAATTGAAGAAGAGGTTGACTACTGCCCCAGTATTGGTTTTGCCAGATTTGAGCAAGAACTTTTCTATCTATTGTGATGCATCTCGTTAGGGTCTCGGATGTGTTCTTAAGCAAGAAGGAGTAGTGGCCTATATATCCCGACAGTTGAGAAAGCATGAGCTAAACTATCCTACTCATGATTTGGAGTTAGCAGCAGTGGTTCATCCTCTGATAATATGGAGGCACTATCTTATCAGACATAAGAGTGATATCTATACTGATCACAAGAGTCTGAAGTACATTTTCACTTAGACAGATCTGAATATGAGATAGCGTTGATGGTTGGAGTTGATTAAGGATTATGATCTGGAAGTACACTATCATCCTGGAAAGGCGAATGTTGTTGCCGATGCTCTTAGCAGGAAGAGTTATGCCAATGAGGTGCAAGTGGCATCTATGTCAAGTGAGCTATGTGCTAAACTTAAGCAACTATGTTGGGGGAGCCCATACGGAGTATGGGCCAACTCCCCCTTGAAGAGGCCTGATGAAGGAATAATGGCGGAGGCTGTCCCTAAAATGGCGGAGGCTCTATCCAAAACGGTGGAGGCTCTCCCCAAGACGGCGGAGGCCTAGCGCAAGGATAATGGTGGAGGTTCTCCCTGAGATGGCAGAGGCCCTCCCCAAGATGGCGGAGGACTAGTACAAGGATGACGATGAGTTTCTCCCTGGGACGGCGGAGGCTCTCCCCGGGACAGCGGATGCCTAGTGCAGTGATCATGGCAAAAGTGTTCCCTGAGGCATCGGAGGCCCACCAAGGTGCGGGACGATCAAGTCAGCAAGGCATATGTGAGGACAGTTGATGGGCCTCCAGTGGGCGTCGGCCTAGGTCCAAGGTGAAGACATCATGAGACGGTGTGATGAGAACACCCCTGAGGTTAGATACTAGGGCTAGAATATTCCTGGAATGTACCGTAGCAGTTGAGGGGCACTGTTGTAAACTCTGTAAAGTGGTAGTTGAGCCCTATAAATAGGGAACACTTATAACTATACAGGGGGCCTGGAAAATGAATGAATGAAACCCTAAGTCTCGTGAGTCTGTATTGGATCCTCATTCTCTCTTTCAGGCAGTGCCTCCGCCAAAGCTAGAGTCCAGAGCCTCGACCAAAGTCGAAGGCCTCCGCCCCTTTCTTACTCCCACTTTGCCAAAGCCTACTGAATCCCTCGTTTAGCGACCTTCTACCCGGAGCCTCTGACGGACGATCTTGTCCAACAGAAGTGCGCCGCATTCAGGGACCTTCGCCCGTCTTAGGCGGAGGCCGGACTCCGCCCATCTATGGTGGAGACCCCAACCTAAGATGAAGGCCTCCGCCCACTTCTCACTCTTGTTAGAAACCGATGTTTCAATAGTGGCACCCACCATGCTCGGCATGAATTTTTTTTGAGAGTTGAGAGTTGGAACCTTCACGTCAGATTCATAAAAAAAATCCCAAAGACCTCCAGGTGCCCAACCTTGGCACCAAGCTTTCGGCCTCCATGCAATGGAAATTCAACTACGCGGGACGTCATTCTGACAGCCTTCGCACCTCAACTACGGTTCAGATAAGTCAGCTTTAATTCATCAAAAACCCAAAAATAGTGCCATGACTAAGTTTTGAGCCCATGACTTTCATATTTGTCATGGAAGTCGAGCATATTTGTTATAGCAATCGCAGATCTGAGCCACTCACCTGCTACCATGCTACCTCCGACAATCCAATAAGCCACGTCCTGGTTTATAGGACCTCCGGGTCTCTGAGCTCCGGAGTCTAGTTTGCACCATTGCATGCAACATCAACTTCTTAGTGTTAGCCTCCTCTCATTTTCTTAACAAATGCATTGCTACTTTCATTTCTAGTGTTTGTTGCTAACAGCAAATGTGCAGAAACAAAGTCACAAGCTAACAGGCCAGGTCTAGGCAACCTCCGCCATAGGAAACGTCCTACGTGCGAGCGCACGATACTCAGTTTCTGCAAGCCGCGGCATCCACTCCACTGTCTCCACACTTGCCTTCGACGCCCGGGCGCCCGTGTCCTAGAATACCTGGACGCCCACGACGATGGCGTCCCCAACCTCGACGACGCCAATGGTTCTGCGGTGCTCATGACCTTTTGCATGCCACACCGCCGTGCTCGTTGTGCACCCATCAAGCAGCATTGCACTCGCCGTAGGCCATGGCCTAGGCTCACCAACGCTCAACCTCCTTCAAGATGCGTGACGTCGACTGCTAAAGTCGGACAGCCCAAATGCCAAAGCAAAGGCTCTACCTGCTACGACAGTTCACCTCTGGGCTCTAGCCAGCAAACACATACTGTACCATCGTACGAAGGCCAGATAAGTAACGTATACTCATATACTCTCTTTCCAATTCAGCAGTAATTATTGCCTCACCATTAATCCCACACGATACCAATTCGTACACCTAGTTTGCTTACAGTCATGATGCACCTATATGCAGTAACTGTGCAATGCTTCACTAAGCTTTGTCTACAGTACAAAGATGTGCAGAGTCTATATAAGCCTTCAGAGATTTGGATCACACAGGGCAGTCCAGCACATACATCCATGAGTTTTCTTTGTTACAAAACATACATCATCTACGAGTCCTAGACCTTTTGACAAAAATATATAGCCTCCGGCTAACCAATAGAGCACGCATAGCGTTCCCATTGTTTGCCTGCAGGTAATCAAGTGACCACTTCATCACCATAGCAAGCACTGCCAGCGACCTAACGTGGTTGTCGTCCCCAGCATCTACGCCGGCTAGAATGCAAGCCCAAAGGAGCCTCTGACTAGAGTGGAGGAGGTCCGGGCCAAGCTTCGAATTCCTATAACCTCCGACCAAAGATTTGAGAGTTGAAACCTTTCGGACGTTAAGTAAAAAAAACACAAAACAACAACAACAAACAGAAGATATTCAGCCTTCGCCAGAATTCGCACATCTTCATACAAGGGACCTTCGCGTCTCCGGGCTCCGAGTGTGGAGTAAACCATTTCAATATCAACTTCTTAGTATCAGCATCCCCTCACCTTACATGTCAAACATGCATGTTCTATTTTTTTTCTTGCTTCTTCTATTTTTGCTTAACAACCAGCGAAGGTGCCAGGAGAAACTCCAACAAGCAACGTACAAAACTCAAGGCCTCTGGCTAGAACACAAGCACGTACCTGGTCCAACCTCCGACGACCGTGCAGGCCAGCAAGCCATGCAGAACACCATTGGCTGGTTGCAGATTCAGATGCACAACGTGGACCGAACCACCGACTTGAGGCATCATTCAGACCACCGCCTCGGCCAGGCATTGTCCTCCAGCGTTCGGCCTCCGCCTCGGACAACACTCAGGATCTGGATGCCAAAGACCTCCGCCCTCTATGGTCAGAGGCCCACAGAATGCATCGGTGACAAGAGCCGCATCGTGGCATGGCTGTAGTTTGATTGACTGCTAACGACTAATCCGGAGAAGGCTCTAACTGCTGCAAGATACCACTGCTATCTAACTTAGCATGACACGAAGGCCCAGATAAGTTATCAGTTCAGTTTTCAAAAATTGCCAACTGATTTTATCTGCAGCTGCCGGCCCAGCATGATGGCAACGAAGGATGACCTCCGACGCAAACCGCAGCTAAGTAACTCGGCCACCCATCTAAAAATTTCTGCAAAAGTTGTACGTTACATTTACGTGGGACTCAAGCCCTTTACCTTCCAATCTCATAACATAATCTAGTATGCATGCAAATGTAAATAAAATTATCATTATTGCTGTTTATCGAAACCACCTGGCGAAGGCCAAAGAATTTTTCAAACACCTGTACCTTCGTATATAATATATTTCATCCATTTATCTATACGCTAACCTCCGGCATGGTTTAGGTTGCTTATCTTTTCACAACTTCGGATTCTTGAACTACAACACCACAGGTATCAAAATAGCATAAGAGAATACTTTTCATCAGCTTATAATCCTAACAAATTTCGCCCTTGTCATTTATTTTTACACATTCTTGTCTAACCTTTGCCTTTCAAGGCAAATTTCGTAAACCAACCTTGGTGTACAACTTGTCACCAATGTGACCAAAAAACTTGTTGTGGCCTTCACTGCATCAAAAGCATGGCCTGAGTGGCTATACATGTCTGGCCTTGACCCGGCTAACTTAAAATAATTTTAAACTTTTGTCGAATCTTTTTTTTACTAACATGCAGGTCACCAGCACTGTAAGTATCTCTTATCCTCCCAAGCTAACCCCCTTAGAATATATTTCATTTGTTATATGCGTGTTTGCACCTCCTCAAGACAAATCAGTCAGTACTCCTCATCAGGCAATTCTTCTCGTTAAGTGATCAGCCTTCGTCACATATCTGTCCAACAAATCTTTGAATCAGTCAGTCAGTGGTTCTCATGGAATATTCAACACTTATCAGAAAACTCAGTGATCCTCTATGAGTCAGTGAATATTCATCTATAAATGGCCTTCTCCAGTAAGTGGTATTCGACAGCCAACAACCTCCACCGATTATTGGTCTTCGCTTATATGTCAATGCACCTTATCATTGGTTCTCCATAGCCTTCGACACGTATTGGCCTTCACCAGTCAATAACCTTCGTCAGCCTTTGGCCTTCATTAGTTTGAGCCTCCGTTAGTCATGGTCTTCATTCATCAATCAGTGGACTTCACATATTATTGGTTTTAGGCAGCCTACATCAGTCATAGGCCTTTGATAGTGAGCTAACTGTATCAGTCAGTGGCCTTCATTAGTTAGTTGGTTTCCATCAGCATTACACCTTCGGCAGTGACTAAACCTTTGAGCCCTCTAAAGCTAACACTTTCCCTCATTTTTGCAGGTGGCGTTGTTCAATTTCTTCCTTAAAGTATTTATAATATATTAATATGCATCAACCCAATGTTATTCTGTCTAACCTTCGTAGGGAACTGATTACTTATATATTCAATACTAGT
This sequence comes from Miscanthus floridulus, assembly GCF_019320115.1. Taxonomy (NCBI): domain Eukaryota; kingdom Viridiplantae; phylum Streptophyta; class Magnoliopsida; order Poales; family Poaceae; genus Miscanthus; species Miscanthus floridulus. Next base: position 79,965,003 of record NC_089598.1, read on the forward strand.
TACATCCATACCCGTGCAGGTACACAAATGGCAGCCTTCGATGCATAATAACTTTACACCTTTTAAATATTTTTGCGCAAATGCTATCATTCTCATCATCGCATACATATATTGCGTAAGTACATTGCAATGCATGGCCCGGGCCAACCAGAAGAAGTCCCAAAACAACACGGGCACCAGGTCACGAAGCCAAGGCTGTCGTGCTGAGAATACATGGGCGCCATGACTCTATGCATCAAAATCCTAGAAGAAGTCCCAAAACAACATGGGCACCAGGTCACGAAGCTAAGGCTGTCGTGCCGAGAATGCACGGGTGCCATGACTCTATGCATCAAATCCTAGAAGAAGTCCTGAACCCACACGGGTACCAGGTCACGAAGCTAAGGCTCTCGTGTTACCTTCACGTATCATATAAATGACTAACCATCTTTTGCAGCTAGTGGGAAAGCCAGTGCCTTTCTGGGTGTTGAAAGACTTGCAAAGCAAGCCGATATTCGACGAAGCTATAATGCCCAACCTAAGTCCCTAAAAATGCAGGAGATCAACTCAGTTGCATTTTTACGACTTCTTCGGCCTTCGACACGCGGCGTCGGTGTCTATATCGGCAGCGCCTTCGCCAAGCTCTTCGGCATGAGGGGCTCCGCTACCATCTTCGATAACTTCACCAACATCACCTCCGCCAAAACACCTTTTTCTTTGGAGGGCCTTCGCCAAGCAGCTTTGCAGGAGGACCTTTGGCAAAACCATGATAACTAGCCTCCACCAACGCAATGGCATGTGGGGCTTCATCGACACCTTCATTGCATACAACAACATCGCCTCTGTCAAACAACTTTTGCAATATGGCTCAAGAACCTCCGTCGACACCAAGTTCTACAACACCTTCGTCGATGTCTACATCGGCAAACTTGCTTCTGAACACCTAATTCCACTACTACAACTACGTCGCCTACACCAAGCGTCACTAAGGACCTAATCACGAGCACTAGCCAAGAGGGGCTAGGGAAGCACGCAGAGGACCAGCTTCTCCAGGGCATCAAGTCTTTTTGCCTGGTGCTCATGAGCGAAGATTTATTTGAAGACCTCCACCCAAAGAAGGATCGGAGACGAAGACCTCCGCCCAAAGAAAAGACGAAGACCTCTGCCCAAAGAAGGACCGGAGATGAAGACCTCCGCCCGAAGAAAATTCGAAGGCCTACGGAGGCCAGCACGCCAAGATGATACCAGACTCAGAGGTGAAGACCTCGGAGATGAACACCTGCGAAGGCCTTGGAAGCAAAGACCCGCGCATCATGAAGGCACTAGAGGTGAAGACCCCAGAGATGAAGACCTAGGAAGGCCTCGGAGGTGGAGACCCGCACGCCGAGGTGACACCAGAGGCGAAAGACCCAAAGGCGATCGAAGACCCCTGCACCGAGAAGACATGGAGATGAAGGCCCATACATCAGGCCTTGGAGACACACCTGCATGCCAAAAAGACATCAGAAGCAAAGGCCTCAAGGATACAGACCTACGCATCATGAAGGTCCCAGAAATGAAGACCAGAGCACTGAGCGAAGCCAATGAACCATGCTATAGAAGCAGCAGAAGGAGCCGAAGGCCATAGATGAAGAAATCTAGAAGATAAAGGCACCCAGAGCTAAAAGCCTAAGGAATTAGTGCATGTATAGGTTAGAGTCATGTGCGTGCTCTTTTCTCCATGCCCTTTTTTTCCCACAGGGTTTTTGGGATGGAGTTTTTAGCGAGGCGTGCATGAACGGGTTGTGGAGGGCAATCCCCGCAACCAAGATATGGGTTGTATAGTGCCTCTTCTTGTATGAACATCTACTAGGTCATGTAGTACCATCCATAACCTAGTAGCTGAGGGGCTACTGTTGGGGGAGCCCATACGAAGTATGGGCCAACTCCCCCTCGAAGAGGCCTGATGAAGGAATAATGGCGGAGGCTATCCCTAAAATGACGGAGGCTCTATCCAAAATGGTGGAGGCTCTCCCCAAGACGGCGGAGGCCTAGCGCAAGGATAATGGCGGAGGTTCTCCCCGAGATGGCAGAGGCCCTCCCCAAGATGGCGGAGGACTAGTACAAGGATGATGATGAGTTTCTCCTTGGGACGGCGGAGGCTCTCCTCGGGACAGTGGATGCCTAGTGCAGTGATCATGGCAAAGGTGTTCCCCGAGGCGTCGGAGGCCCACCAAGGTGCGAGACGATCAAGTCAGCGAGGCATACGTGAGGACAGTTGATGGGCCTCCAGTGGGCGTCGGCTTAGGCCCAAGGTGAAGACATCACGAGACGGTGTGATGAGAACACCCCTGAGGTTAGATACTAGGGCTGGAATATTCCTAGAATGTACCGTAGTAGTTGAGGGGCACTGTTGTAAACTCTATAAAGTGGTAGTTGAGCCCTATAAATAGGGAACACTTGTAACTGTACAGGGGGCCCGGAAAATGAATGAATGAAACCCTAAGTCTCATGAGTCTGCATTGGATCCTCATTCTCTCTTTCAGGCAGTGCCTCCGCCGAAGCTAGAGTCCGGAGCCTCAGCCAAAGTCGAAGGCCTCCGCCCCTTTCTTACTCCCACTTTGCCAAAGCCTACTGAATCCCTCGTTTAGCGACCTTCTACCTGGAGCCTCTGATGGATGATCTTGTCCGACAGGAGTGCGCCACGTTCAGGGACCTCCGCCCGTCTTAGGCGGAGACCCCAACCTGAGACGAAGGCCTCCGCCCACTTCTCACTCTTGTTAGAAACCGATGTTTCAACAAACTAAACTTGGGTTTCATCACTAATGTAGTAGAGTTAGTGATAGAGCCTACCTTGGAGCTAGAGATACGCTAGGGTCAGTTATAGGATAAGAGGTTAAAGGAAATCACAGAGGACATAGTGATTGGTAAGGCATCAGGTTTCTGTATGGATGATAATGGAACTCTATGATTTGGGAAAAGACTATGTGTGCCTGAGAATAAGGCTATACGAGATGCAATTCTTCGTGAGGCACATGAGTTTACTTACTCTATACATCCCAGGAGTACTAAGATGTACTTGGGTCTGAAGGAGAAGTATTGATGGTATGGACTTAAGATGGATGTGGCTGAATGTGTTGCTTTATGTGATACATGTCAGAGAGTCAAAGCTGAACATCAAAGACCTATAGGACTATTACAACCAATGAAGATACCAGAATGGAAGTGGGAAAGTTGGTATGAATTTTATTGTTGGGTTGCCACGCACTCAGAGAGGTTATGATTCAATATGGATGATAGTGGATCGGTTAACTAAGGTTGCTCACTTTATACCGGTCAAGACTCATTATAATGGACCGAAGTTGGCCTAATTATATATGGAGAAGATAGTGTGTCTACATGGAGTTCCCATGAAAATTGTGTCTGATCGAGGTACTCAATTTATGTCTCATTTTTGGCAACAAGTACATAGTTCATTGGGAACAAAGTTGAATTTTAGTACAACATATCACCCTCAGACAGATGGACAAACTGAGAGAACTAATCAGATTTTAGAGGACATATTGAGAGCTTGTGCTTGCAGTATGGTACAGGTTGGGACAAGAGTTTGCCTTATGTAGAGTTCTCGTATAACAACAGTTATCAGAAGAGTCTCAATATGACACCTTTCGAAGCTTTGTATGGACGAAAGTGTAGAACCCCGTTGTTTTGGAATCAAACAGGAGAAACTCAAGTGTTTAGACTGGATGTTTTAAGAGACGTAGAGGAGCAAGTAAGGATGATTGGGGATAACTTGAGAGTGGCATAGTCTCGACAGAAGAGTTATGGTGACACTCGGAGAAGAGAATTGGTTTTCAAAATAGGGGATTATGTTTACCTAAAAGTATCACCAATGAAAAGTGTGAGAAGGTTTAATATAAAAGGAAAGTTAGCACCAAGGTATATTGGGCCTTTCAAGATTTTAGAGAGACGTGGAGAAGTAGCTTATCAGTTGGAATTGCCTGAGAGTTTGTCAGGTGTACATGATGTGTTTCATGTGTCTCAATTAAAGAAGTGATTGTGTGTACCAGAGGAGCAGATACCATTAGTGGAGCTTACAGTTAAGGAAGATCTTACATATGAGGAATTTTCAGTAAAGATTTTGGAATGGCAGAAAGGGTTACAAGGAGCCGAGTTATAAAGATGTGTAAGGTTCAGTGGAATCGGTATACAGAAGATGAGGCTACTTGGGAAAGAGAAGAAGATCTAAGGAAAACATACCCTTAGCTTTTTGAGTAAGCATCGTCCAAATCTTGAGGACGAGATTCATGTTAAGGGGGTAGAATTATAACACCCTAAAATTTGCATCATTTTGAAATAGGTGAATTTAATTTAATTATGCATTTTGTGAGCATGTAAACTTAGAAAAATAATAACGTTGTTAAAATTAAAATCAAATATAAGGTCTACATACATGTTTGTGCATTCATGCTGATGCATATTTATTTTTGTGATGCTTGGGTTTGATCAAAATTGCAAAAGGATTTCAATTTGAATTGAATTTGGATTTGAAAATGTGTTTAAGAAAAAAAATCTTTTTCTCTCTCTCCCTGGCTTTCGGCCCACTCTTTCTTTTCCCTCCCGCACGGCCTAGCTTCCCTTCTCCATCTCGGCCTGTTGGTTCAACTAGCCGTTTCCCACAGCTTGGCTCCGCTCTTCCTCTCTTGCGGCCCATTCCAGTAGGCCGCATCGCAGCAGGCCGGCCTAGTCGAGCCGCGTCGCCCGCGCTCTCCTCTCTCTAGCTTGGTTTCACTGACGAGCTAGCCCCATATGCTAGTCGCGTCGTCTTCCACCTCACGATCATCTCCTTCACAGACTCTCCACGTCAGGAGTCCGCAACCGACCCGACTCCACCTTATCGCGTGCTCCAAGCGGTTTCGCTCCCATAAATACCGAGCCCAGTGTCCCGCCGCCTCCATCAAGTCGCCGAAGCCGTCTCGCCTCGTCCTAAGCTCGCCGTGCCGCCACCACCGAGTTCAATCTGCCGAAGCCACGCGTCGCTTCCATCTGCTCCACGCCACTGTTTTTCGCCGTGGTAAGTTCGCCTTGGCCTCCACTTGCTCTCTGTATCTTTCCCGAGTCGAACCATGGCCCGTAGGTTGTTTTCCACGTGCACCGCTCGTTGTCGGCCATGGCGCCGCTACCAAAGCTCGCCACCGGCGGCCTCTCTCCCTCATTCTCTCTCTGTTGTAATCTAGACTGTCTGTATCAGATCCAACAGCTGAGATCGGCTGATACCCTTTCGTCGAGGCCTTTTTGCAAAAGAGTCCTTTAGTTTCTCAGAATTCAAACCTGCTATCCCTACATTTTTTCTAAAGAACCCCTGTACTTCTTCTTTATCATGCCCATCATCCCTGGCTCAGTTTAAAATCCGATTTTATTAATTTAAATTCTAAAATCAAGTTCCAACTATTTACAGAAGTGCCACTGATCTTTTTTTAGTCATAAAATCTCTGTTTTAGCTCCGATTTGATCCGTTCAAGTTGCGTTAGATTCATAATTGCGTAATCTACATGTTCATCATACTATTAAATATGTTTTCAACTTTTGAAATTCAAGGTTAGATTTAATCTATTATTTTATTAAGGAAAATCTTGTTTAATTCATAACTTCTTCGTTATAGCTTCGATTTTTGTGATCTTCGCGTCTATGTGTTCGTAGCAAGACTTAGATTTGTTTTACAAACTTTTCATCTTGATTTTATATTGGTTGGTGTACTGTTCTAATCTATATCTTTTGTTGCTATGCATGATTGCTTCTAGATGCTTGTATGTTGCTATGATTATCGAGTATAGATGGTGAGCAATTCGTGGGTGATCAAGAGTACTACTTTGACGAGCAGGATCAGCAGGAACACTTTGTTCAAGACAAGTATAGCATGGGATCATCCTTGTTTCCTATCAACTTTAATACATTTAATTCATATTGCATGTGTCACCTTGATAGGGATTCCCTATAATTGAACTTATACCTTGTCTCCTATGGGATATGCATTGAGTAGCCTTGCTAGCGCTCAATTAAATCATGATCTTGTAACTTGACTAATGGTATATGCAATAAACATTAAAACATGACTTTTTAGCAACTTGGAAATAGAGGGCTAAAGTGTTTAGTAACTTTCTAAATGCTTCAGATTCCTCTTCCTAAGGACTTATCTGTAAGTGAACATCCGGGACTTATAGTATAGCTATGAGGACTACATGGCTCTGGCTTTAGCTCAGTATGAGGACATTTTCTAGCTTGTTAGAGGTTACCTTTATGGCATAAGAATGGCTTGCCGAATCGGGTATAGGATAGCCGCTACTCTTATGTGTATAGCCATGATGGAATTGTGCCATTCGATAGGGGGTTCCTATATCTATTTGCCGAGTGAATCTAATGGCCCTAACTTATTAGATGAACCTTTGAAAGGCTTCATAGTGAACCCTATCTGCTCACCTTTGAAGTGTTTTGGGAGTAATTAACCTGGGCATATGGGTATCATGACTCACAGTGAAAGTGTACAACCTCTACACAGTGTAAAACTAGTATATTAGTCGTGCTCACAGTCATGAGCGACCTTGGACCCTCGTGGAATAGATGATCACTAAGAATTATCCGTTTATGCTATTCATTATTCTTGTTTACATTGATCATGTGTTTACTATGGGATTAAAACAACTTGTTGCTACTCTTATACTAAAATTGTGACAACTAAAAGCTGAATGTTGTTAAACCTATGTCAAGCCTTTTGAGCCTCATGAACCCCATGTTACACTTATTGAGTACGACACGTACTTACGCTTGTTTTTTTCATTATTTGGATAAAAATCCCGGATGGGTAACCGATGGCTATGGTAATGATGACTTTCCTGAGGATTACTAGACTTGTGGTCAACCAGTTGACGTCCCTGTGATATGGAGCTTCCATGAGAGATTTTTCTTTATACTTTCGCTATATTTATGTGAAGACTCTGTCTTATTATACGTGATGTAATAAACACTTGTGATGGTACTATCTATAATTTGTCGGCTTATGTGTGTGACTGATCTCTGGGCGCATATAAGATTATGCATCCTATTCTATCCTTAAAATCGGGTGTGATAGAAACACAATCATCAAGTGCCTCTAGATGCAATCACTCAAGCAATGTAGTTGGATTCACTCCTAATCTCACAAAAATGATGAATCAATGATGGAGATGAGTGAGAGGGCTTTGGCTAAGCTCACAATGTTGCTATGTCAATTCAAATGGCCAAGAGAGTGAGCTAGAGCCGGCCATGGGGCTTAAATAGGAGCTCCCATGAAATAGAGTCGTTGGGCTGCTCATTGTAGCCCAACTCGAGACGACCAGATGCGTAGGTCCGCCTGACCAGACGCATAGCCCCAGCGTCCGGTCAGCGGATGACTGCCACATGTCCCCCACTTCAAACCAGTGCGCCCGATCTCAATGGTCGGAAACACCCGCGCTCGTGTTAAGTTATGATCGAACGCATCGTCCTGGTGTCAGGTCACGCGCATGCATGAGCCACCGAACCAATGAACAGATGCACTGTTAGTATGACCGAACGTGCCACCAACGTGGAGTCTGGTCACTTCTAGTAAGGGTGCCTTGACCTGACGCTGATCTGTGTCTGATCTTCTCCCGCTACGTGCTAAAATCAAGCACCGCCACGTCAACACTGATCAGACACGGGAATAGAGTTCCCTGTGCGTCCGATCCTGCTTTGCTACCAACGTCCGGTCATTAGACCGAGACTGAGCCACTTCAACACCACTGACCGAACGCATCGGTGCAGAGTCTAGTCCAGTGTTTGGTCGAGGGAAAACAGCCCCTTGACTTCACCAACTTCTCACCCTTGCTCAAATGTGCTAACTACCAAGTGTATCACCTTGTGCACGTATGTTAGCATATTTTCACAAACATTTTCTAGGGTGTTATCACTCCACTAGATCTAAATGCATATGCAAATGAGTTAGAACATCTAGTGGCACTTTTGATAACTGGATTTCGATACAAGTTTCACCCCTCTTAATAATATGGCTATCTATCCTAAATGTGATCACACCCATAGGTGTCTTGATCACTAAAACAAAATGGCTCTATCACATTCACCTTTGCCTTGAGCCCATTTTGTTTTTTCTCTTTTTTCTTTTCCAAGGCCGAGCACTTCATTATCTCCATGGACTCCACCATCACCATGATCTTCTCCATTTGCTCCATCACTTGAAATGTGCTACCTATCTCATAATTACTAGAATAATAGGTTAGCATTTAGGGTTTCATCAATTCACTAAAACCAAACTAGAGGTTTCAGAAACCAAAGATTTCCACGTTGTTTGTCGAAATTTCCTGCCCTGGGATAAACCCAGTGTCAACTAGTGTTGTCTAATATGTAATGATGATTAGTGTTAACATCAATCAATATCACCGCTTCTTGCATGTACTATTATGCAAATTAAATAAGTATTTGTATAGTTTTTTTCCAAAATGGTTGGCGAGAGTTTTGTCATAGTTTTATTAGAAGAAAGAAAACAACTCTTATTTTAAAGCAAAATCAGGCCCAAAACCATAGTTATGAGAACTGGACCCAACATCGGTTCGTTGGTTCATTGGTCTAACCATTAAGAACCGGTTAAACCGTTAGTTTGATAGTTTTAGACTAGACGAATTGAACCGCCTATAAATACTTCAAACCAGAGCAATATAATAATATACAACAAATAATTAGCAACATATATCTGATGACATATTCAAATAAACTGATAAAGAACATAATTATATGACCAACTTTCAACTAATCAAGCCTCAAGTCCACAATAGGTACTCCAAAATCAGCATGTCGGTGGCCCTTAACTTAAATAATCTAGTCGTCTGGCCCCGTTCGCGTGCCCTTAAACCCGACTTGATCCGCTTCTTTTTTCATCCGGAACAGTATTTTCCTCTCACAAATTCCTCCAGATTCATCCAGATTCTTCCAGAATTCCTTCAAGCGACATCATAGGAAGATTGATTTTAATTTAACAAGTTCCATAAATCATGGTACTCTAGAGTTGTTTTACTGGATATGCCTAAAACACACATGAAAACATAATATATATGGAACACTAAAGAATTAGTGCAAAAAGGACTTGAATAGTAATTCAAATATTGCTCGTTGCAAAACAGTTAATAAACGTTAAAATAGAGCCTACTATTATGAAGAGCTCATCGAGATGATAAAAAGTAATATATTATTTGCTTAAATTAGAGCTTATATGAAAAAGTTATGAAAATAAAAAATTTAAAAGATAGCTAACCTTAGCGTAGCCAAAAGTCAACACCAGTAGTGTGGCGGACCAGGCTGCAACGTGCAGCACACGTCCAAGGATGAATGCTCCAGTCTGAAGCGCGAGGCGGACCCGCATGCAGTACACTTCCAAGCTCGAATTACAGTATGGTGGGGGCATGCGGCAGCAGGGGGCACAGGAGCACGTGTGCCACTAGCTCTGATCTGGCCGGATCACATGGAACCGGCTGGTTCAGCTGGTTTTACCGATCCAATTATATGGACGGTCTTTAAAGTAAACTAACTGTTGTGGTCTCTGGTTCGGTCTTTTATCGATTGGACCGCTAGTCCGGTTTAGTTCTGATAAGTATGACCAAACTCACACAACTAGGTAAGACTGCAACACTAAATAAGCATATATAATTAACCTAAAGAACCAAAATGGCGAGGAGAGGAGGGGGGAGGGGGAGGGGGTGAATGAGTGCAAACCAAAATTCTTTGCGTAACTTGGTTATATCCCAAATTGAACAAAAAAACACCTCAAAACAATATAGAAATAACTCAAGACAATGAGAAACAGAGATAAGGGAAGAAAGGCTCAACATGACAGAGGCTACACACTGGGGAAAAAAAAGAGAATACCAGACAGTCCGCAGGAAATGCACCGACAATTGAATCAGCGCAATTGTAGAGATGAAACAACTTCACCCTGGACGTTCCTCATGAAAAAAAAAAAACTTTCAACACTGGACTGTCTGGTCGGTAGAAAAGTGACAAGAAGAAAGAGAGTGTCGACGATCCGTACATGCCAAGAAAAGCAAATACCGTACAATCGCCAGTGGTCCGGTGAAGCACGCGAAAACTTATTAGAGAAGCAAGTTCAGTGGAGTGCTCCAAAACTCAATCCAAACTAGCTTGTTCAAAATCATTCATAATCTGACATTTTGGGCACCACTTTCGATTTCTAGTAGGGTTGCTCTTGGACCAAAGAATTCAACAAGGTATAGGAAAGTAGGAGGTTTCCAATATTGAACTTCAACCAAAGCTTGATATCACTTTTGAAGTTAACAAGGTATGTCTTGTACTATTGTAATCAGGACATGCATTCTGTTGTACTATTTTAATTGGGAGAGAAGCTAGGTAGCTATTTTAACAACCTGAACATATATGCCCTATCCTTGCCTACATTTGCTAGGCAAGGTTAGGTAATCTTACTGGCTACTTGTGTTGATAATGGAACCAAGCAACACAGGCTAGCCGGGTAAGACAACACAAGTAGCCAAGTAAGATTGCCTAACCTTGTCCAGCAAATGTAGGTGTCCGATCTTGTAAACCTAGCATGTTTTGTTGCCCTATATCAACACACACATGTGCCCACTATTGTGGTTGAACACTTCGCCAATTCTTCTTTCACTCGGGACTGCACCGCCTTAGGGCATCCTCCCTCCCTTAATGGCTTCTCCTGCAGTAGCACCCTTCTTGTGGTGCATCCACACGTTGCTTACCATGTCTAGAGATGCCTCCTTCACTCCGCTATCTCTCACTCTTGCTTGCTTTTCTTTTGGCGCAAACAGGAATTGATTCTTACTAGGTGTTTATGTTTGTTTGGGTTTGGGTGTTTGTCAGATTGTGTGCCGACGCTTGTAACAAGTTAACAGAGGGCATAGACTAAGAAAAGATTAAGGTTCCAACGGCAATCCTTGCTCCCACATGTAATGGAAATGGTACATATTGGATAGCAAGTTTGAATTGATGGTAGAAAAGGAAACCTTATATTTTCAGTAACACGTAAGAGAAGAATAACAATGGCAATTGAAGCTAACAGATTATGGTGCATCAAATGGTTAACTGACAACTTTCATTTACATCCATCTTTGCTAAGGTAATGCAACCTGGGAAACAATAATTTTCCATGTTCTCAAAGGCCTTATTAAGCTTTTGGAAATTGTCCTATTGCGTAATATGTTTTGTCAATGGAATTCACATGTTACTTAACATATCTTGGTCTCCAAAGTCACATTTTTATTAAAAAAAAAGGCGGTCAAATGCAACAATGTTATTGTAGCAGTTTAGCAGAACTTCCCAACCAATTCACGGTTGACCTAGGCACTGGTCGGGGGTGGGTGGTTGGATGGGGTGACTAATGTAGGCAAGTTGCAATACACAAACAGAGCAGATACTTTGTGTTTCTTCTTCTATTCCAAGGGAATTTTGAATGTACTCAATGAAGATAAGTACATAAGATCTTTTCTCCACTGCCTTCGTCCACAACAATTGTCATTTAACACCGATACACCCTTCACATATCAGCATTATTTACTAATTACTCAGAACCTAACTCCATTGAAAATTGGACTCATAAACCAAAATTCTAGAATCGATGTATTTGAACTGATTTTTCTTTTCATGGCAGCTCTAACAAAGCCAAGTGCAACGTATTAGCAAATATTAGCCAATACGTACGTCCGCGCGTGAAGAAAACCAAGAGAATGAGGGAGGCGATCTGCCTAGTATTGCACAATTTAGGATATGCGGTATCTGATTTTGTGGTTGGAGGAAAATCTAGTGTTGCAGAATTTCGGGTCTACGACACCTGATTTTGTGAAAGGACGAAAATAAGACATTTTGCAATTGGAGAAAAAAATAAGACAAGGACAATAGTTGATGGGTAAATAGGGTTTTTCCAGGCGATGGTTATTACACATATTTTATGCTAAAATTGTAGTTTTAGTTTGTTGCAATTTTTGTTGGCATAATCTGCAATTTTAGGATCTGAGAATAAAAAATTTGATAGACAAAATCACAAACCAGACAAATCTAATATATATTGACACAAAGACAATTCATAATTTTTTTCTATAGTTAGACGATGACAAAAAAAATAATATGTTGTAACACAAAAACAATTAACAAATCACAAGAGTACAGATTACAAGATGATTAAAAAAATTAGAAGAGGGAGAAAACGAGGAAGCTGATAAATCCAGTCCGTGTTTGGATAAAGATCTGATAGGTAAAGCTGGCCAATAAAAAGAATACATCATCACTATAAATGTTCATGTAGCCTCGAGGCACGACGGCACGGCACGAAGCATGTTTTTTAGCCCGACACGAGCATGGCCCGGCCCGATGACGTGTGGGCCCGGGCTAGCCCGGCCCGAGGGAGTAGGCCGTGCCTGGGCCGCTGCTTAGGCCCGTGGGCTGGCACGGTACGGCCCCGCCTGCGACGGTCGGCCCGGCAGCGGCCCAGCCTCCCCCCTCCCCCTCCTCACTCCTCCCCTCCCCGCGGCCCAGCGCGGCCCACCGTCCCTGCCTCCCCCCCTCGTATAAGAGCGCACGCCGCGGTGGCTCTCCCCCTCCCAGCGCCGCATTCTCAGTCGCCCCGCTCGCCTCCTCACGTCGCAGCTCCTCCCCTTCTCACGCCACAGCTCGCGATTCCCTCTCGCCTCTTCCGCCTTCCCCGCGCGCGGCGGCGTCTCCCTCACATGCATGGCCGTCTCCCTCGCGCGCGGCACAACATCCGCGGCAAGATTTGAGCGGCGACGGGCGGATTCAAGTGCGCCAGCAACCGCCGCCTCCTTGCCTCCCCGCGCGGCCCCACCTCCAGCCTCCAGGGCGAGCGCGCCGACGGCCGCCGCCGCTTCCCGTGCGCCTCTTCCGCCTTCCCCGCACGCGGCGGCGTCTCCCTCGCACAGTCGCACGCATGGTCCTCTCCCTAGCGCACGGCACGACATCCGCGGCCAGATTCGAGCGGCGACGGGCGGATTCAAGTGCGCCAGCAACTGCCGCCTCCTTGCCTCCCCGCGCGGCCCCACCTCCAGCCTCCAGGGCGAGCGCGCCGGCGGCGGTCGCCGCTTCCCGTGCGCCTCTTCCCTCCTACTCTCCCCTTCCCTCTCTTTGTGGGCCTCGGGCCATCCTGGCACGCTTGGCAGGCCGTGCCTTCTCAGGCCGGCCCGGCCCGGCCCAAAAAACGGCCCAGCAGGTTGTGCCTGAGCCCTTGGTCAAGCACGACATCCGGCTGGGCACGGCCCAGGTGGCACGTCGTGCCGTGCCGGCCCGACCTCCTTCGGGCCCGTGCCGTGCTGGGTCGGGCCGGCCCGTTGGCCATATATACCATCACCAGCACAAGCTACGGGTCTACGGCATAAGATCAGACGGACGAGCCGTCGCCTGAACAAACGAAGCATTTCGGTCGACTGATATGTAGGAAACGTGGGGTAAATAAGACGGTTTGCGATTGGAGAAAAAAATCAGACAAGGACAATAGTTGATGGGTCAAATGGCACTGCACAATTTAGGGTGTCCGGTATCTGATTTATGCCCTGTTTGAATTCATAGGGGGGATCTAGTGCTGCATTCGGGTGTACAATACCTGATTTTGCCTTTGGTGGGAAATCAGACGTTTTGCGATGAGAAAATAATCAGACTAGGACAATAGTATGGGTCAAATGGACTGCGATAAGAAAATAATCAGACTAGGACAATAGTATGGGTCGAATGGACTTTTTCCTTTTATCAATCTGGCCACGCAAACCCAACCGCCGGCCCATATGCACAAGTTGCACGATGTAAAAATATTACTGCTCCCAGCTTCACGAGAAACAAGATCTAGTTTATAAATGGAAAATGTTTCAAAAGCATATGGGATTTGTTCCCATAATACGAGGGAACCCAAAACTTCGGCTACTAGAGCATTCAAAGTATACCACGAGGCAATAATTTCCCATAGCTAGAACAATCAAATATGATATGGAACAATAAATCTCACCATTGGAACAACCAAATATAATACTGAACAATAAGCTCTCACTGCTAGTACAATCCAAAATATACCATGGAATGATAATTTTTCATATGGAAGAATATATTTTCAGTGAACAACCCAAATAGGAACAATGAATACATGGAAATAATGCAAGCTGCTATTCGGAAAATGGTAGACATAGTTGTGAAGTATTCCAAAAGGGAAGGAAGCTAAGTTCGTGAAACCGGAGTGGCAGTGATCTCAGCTAGCTATAGCACATCGCAGTCACTTCCACTGGACACTGAAGGTTAAGTTTCAATCCTCCTCTATTCTAAAATTGACTCCAAGCATTCTAAACCTTAGATCTCAAATGCATAGACACCAAGACTATTAGACTCTGGTTAGTGAAATGGCGCAGTTTTGTAAAGTTCTATGTTTCTTTTTTCATTGAACCTGCATTTTTTCAGTATTACAAGACTCCCCTTTTCCAATTTCTGTCAGAATCAATATATAAATAGCCTACAATGTTGATAGACAAGTACTCCCTCGTTTCAAATTATAAGACGTTTTGGCTTTTCTAGATATACATAGCTTTTGCTATGCATTTAGATATACGATGTCTACATACATAGTAAAAGCAATGCATTTAGAAAAACAAAACGTCTTATAATTTGGAACGGAGGGAGTATATGAAATTAAAACAAATGGTAGTAAACCATGCTCAATATGCTAGTTAAGGCATATATACAACAGATGAGCAGAAATTCTCCTGGATGGGATGAGCTCAGAGGTTAATATGCCAATACAGTAGCAACAGAGTGGAGGGCTAGCAAACAAGTAAAACAGAACTGGACTGAAATTAAATGCATGTCATCATATAAAGGCTTTTAACTAGACAAATCACTTCGATTCACTGCTTCCATATCACAAATCTTATGAAGGCACTAGCTATAACATCTGTCTTAGACATAATCCTCTTGTGTAGTTGAAAACACCATATGATTAGCAAATTGGTCTGTCATTTGAAATATTTCAATTACAAAAATGACAAAAGGACCTTAGAAGACATTCTATAGCATCTAACATTAGTACATTACTATTAATTGGCATTCCAAAACCAGACATGAGCACAACATCTGCAAGGTTATTCATTCAGAGAACACGAAGGAAATAGGACAACCCACAGTACAAAACAAATTCTAAAATATCTAGGTCAACAGTATGTATCAAGGATAAACCAAGCACATGGAACTTACAAGACAAGTGGAAGTATTACTTCCTTCAAAAGAATCCAGTATATCTCATACATGTAAATTCACCTGGTTGAAACAAGATGCAGCCCGTGTACACATACAGATCCATGTAATATGCAGGGCTGCAACATCCTTAGAGCAGTCTAACTATGGTATGACCAGGCTCAAACATTCAGACAGTATCCATGAACTAAAATGCTGCCCAAACTCAAAACTGTTTCCTTTTGTTCCTAAACAACTTGTCTCTTTTGGAGTACACATAAAAGAAACCAAAAACAAACACTCCAGACATGGAAACAGAGACCCATGGGAATGGTGGATCTTTGAAGCAAACCAGTGAAGCCTCCAGCTCCTGTGATGCCTGATACACCAATGAGTGAATTTCATACAGATCATGGTCTGAAGACCTCAAAAAGTACATTGCTTTGTCATAGTACAAGCGTGACATGGCTGAGACCACCTTCCTCCAGTTTATACGTGAGCAGATTCCACCTCTGAATGAATTCAACATGCCTTTTCTTTCTAACAAGTATTTTCTCCCCGCCATGTGCCGCCATTGACTCCAAAATAGTCTATTGTGCTGGTGATTGTGTAGTTCAGGGTTGTGAGAAGAACATTCCTACGAGCCTGCATCTTTCTGCACAAAAGACAGTGATTTGGTCTCTGAAAAAGGACCAAATGGTGTATGTCCAGTGCTCCAAGTGTAATCAACAACCGTGGCGTTATGCTCAGGGCTCCATGACAGATGCGTGGGTGAAACCCCCCACATACTCTGCAGAACTGAGCCGATGATTGGGCGCTCAAGATTTCTAGTCATTGTAAGCACATGTCGACCATTACAGGTGTAGTCACTTACTGTTTGTGAGCTCCTTGTCCTCACAGCAACCACCATATCCCCAAATGCCACTGCCTGGTGGTACCTATCCAGTGGCAAAAGTTTATCATAATCCAAATCGAAAACAAAAACCGGCACCACCTTGTCATGTTCATAATTTTCGTGGACCCCAGCCAGACGATGTATCTCATCCGCCGAGTCTGACAGCACCTGCCTCAACCTCTTAGGAGTCCAAGTATTCATTCACTATCAATGTGTAGTTCTCAAACAGGAACCTCGATGTAAACGAGTTTGTCGACCGGGCAATTGCGAATGAGCAAATTGGGCATTCAGAGTACTTGACCGTATGCATATCAAACTTCAAGCTCTGCCCACCATAAGGTAGATCCCCATCACGAATTGACTGTTCAATCACACGGAAATCAAGCCCATCTTCTTCCTTCCAGTCCCCATGGATGTGAATGAACCGAATAAGCAACGAGTTCTCATAATGCACTGGAATTCTGAGCGAAGGCACTAGCAAAGACTTGTAAGCACTGAGAACCAGCGAGGCAAGATCAGCGAGGAGAGCTTTCTCCGACTTGGGCCTGCCGTGAAGGGTGGCAAGAGGGTGGAACTCACCACGGGGGAGCACGCCATCGCCAGAGAGCGCCGGACCGTAGTTCACCGGACCAGCACCGAGGTCGATCCAAATGTACCGATCCTTACCAGCCCAGACGGGGCCGAGGCAGCGGGAGTACCCAGGCGAGGAGGCGTCAGTGCCGGAGGAGGCCGCGGTGTAGGCATACTGGCGTGGCTGCTTGCCAAGGTCGAGCAAGTAGATGTAGACGGCCTCAGCTGGGCCGGAGCCGGCGAGCGCGCGGTAAGTCCTCGGCGACGAGATCGTCGACAAGCGAGTAGGGAACGCCGGAGAGCGCGTTATTGTGGAACGGCGCGGGGGACTTGTCGAGATGCGCGCGGACGGCGGCGCCAGCGCTAGAGGCGAGCTTGGACGCCGCGACGGGGCCGGTGACGTCAAGGTGGAGGGTGTGGGAGACCGCGAGACGGTGTGGGCGGCGGCTGGAGAGGAAGTGAGCTGAGGAGACGGCGGCGTTGACGAGGGAAGGGAGGGACCGCCCGGAGGAGGCCGGGAAGGAGGAGCCGGCGAGGCGGACGTGGACGGGGACGGTGGCAGAGAGATTGAGAAGGAAGGAAGGGAGGAGGGAGGATCCGGGCGGAGAGCGCGCGCCGGAGGGCGGCCGGGAGGGCGGCGAAGGTGTCGTTGCCGGCGGACGGGTCGCGCGCGGCTGCCGACGCGAGGAAGGCGTCGAGGCCCGAGAACGCCACCGCGGTGACAGCGGGGGCGAGCGAGCCGAGGAGGAGGAAGAAGAAAAGTAGGGTTTGGGGTGGGGGACGAGCCATGGTCGCCCGCCGGCCGGCCGGACGGAGAGGCGGAGGTCACGAGTTAAGGCCCTGTTTGGTTTCCATAAGTCAGGTGACTTATTAAGTCAGGGGACTAAAAACCAGTGACTTATAAGTCATGTCTGTTTGGTTGTAGATGACTTATAAGCTTATTAAAGGTGTGGGCCCCACACGAAAAAAGGTGACTTATAAGTTTTAAGCAGGGGTGAACCAACTTAAAACTTATAAGCAGGGGTGACTTATAAGTTGGTGGTGTTTGACAAAATAAATCACTTTTTCACTTTTTAACTTATAAGTAGGTGATTTATTTGGAACCAAACAGGGCCTAAGTCGAGTTCAGATCCATCTGGGATGCGAGAGGAGACTAGGAATGCAGGGTATGCGATGAGGATCTTCTGTGGTATAAGGGATCCATGGATAGCCCTGTGTGCCGCTCTGTTATGAACATCCTTGCATCCTTCAAAAAGGCCTTATGCAGCATAGCACTTTTCTCAAAGGAACCTAGCATGCATCCCGCTATTAGGTGAATCTGGCATATGTCTAGCTATGCAAGGGTGCACTTACATCCGCACTACAGGTCATGGCCCGGCCATTGCATTCATCGTGCAAGAGCCAACACCAGTTACCACCTCCTTGATTCATTTCCCCTCGGAGGCAATGCTATTGGCTAGGGTTTCCACATGCGGTCCTCCTCATCTTCCCCGCAAGTGGATCTAGAGATCTCACAGCCTCTTCTCCCACAGTCAATCGCTCGCTTCGCGACGAGAATGAAAGGCAAGCTCATTGGAGGCTATGGTATTCTCGAAGCCATCGTAATGTAGCCTTGCCTGGTAGACCTATCATTACCAGAGCTTTGCATACCTCCTTCCTATTAGTGCCTGTGTGCACCAAGCTTCTACACACGGAGCTTATAATCTTGAGAGATCACACCAATCGAGCTTGTTGTGTGGTCACCAACGTTGTATGGGGACAAGAGGGCCCTTGGCCTTTGGCCAAAAGCTCTCTATAGTGAAGATGGTGGGGACTGGTTTGAGAGAGGTCGTGGGAGACCTACTTGTGCCTAGACTACCCACGAAGTTTCCTGGCTGGGAGCTTGCCCTTGCGAGGGCATCCTTTGTGAGGGGCTCCAACAAGGACCAATGGAAAGGAAGCTTTCTCTCATCCATCTCTCTCCTCTCCTTCGTTCCCTATTGCAGTGTTGTTGAGATCTCCTCTCAACTTCGATGCTATTGTGGTGGCTTTTGATTACTGATTTCATTTCTTCTAATCCAATCCTTCGCCTTCCCCATGTATGTGATGATGTGGATAGCTTAACTCTCTAATCTCTTGTTTCGATGATGTGCGAGATAGTTATTCACTATGGATACATCTAGGTTTTTTGGTTCAAATTTGTTATGGTTATGTGCTGCTATTCTAACATGTGATGTGACATTACATTGATTAATCTCTGAGCTTTCACATTGGCTTGATGATTTAGCCCCTTGGTTGAGATAGGAAAATAACTAACTTTTACACTATTATAATTGAGGTTGCACAGAACGGTCGATACTTTGTTATTTCTTGAGTTTACTAAGCAGTACCGCTAGGTCCATTTTGCTGCACATCACACTATGTGGCAAATCTTTAGGTTTGTAGTCGTATTTTGTAGTTTTTTATGATGTGTAGTTGTGTACCCATATAAATTCCATATCCTTGGTTATTCTAGACCTAGATCCTGAAAGGCATCGACATCACCTAGATTGTCTGAGGACGCTGCGCTTGTTGCTGCTACTACATTGGACTCATGTTACATAGGAGCCAATTCGTCCTCGATAGACCTTGGATTACGTATGCTCCAATGGCATCTAGGGAGGTGGAAAGGATGGCTAACCTCTGAACTGTCTCCACTCCATATCTATAAGTGGAATCCATACATTGAGGTTTGCAAGAATTAATAAGTCCTTACCAATATGCTTTAACATCATAAGGGCTATGACTCAACCATGATAATTCTTGTAGGACTGCATAGGGCAATTAATGGAACTTATGTCTTATATAGTATACCCAACCACTAGAAAGCTGCTTTCCTAGGTAGAAAGTGTTGGCATTGTTAATATACACAAAAAAATCTGCAAGGTCACTGGATATTGATGTAGCTTTCACCTAGGAGTATTTCATGGTATTGATTTCCATAGAGAAACGAAGTTTACTAATCAAGGATCAAGTTCATCCGAGGATAAAGATGGAAGAAGAAACAAATGTTTTGTGGGTAAAGAGAAGATTCATAAGGTTTCCTAGGATAATCTAAAGAATTAAGGATCAAGTTTACATAAGGTTACTTAATGCAGAACGTTGTTCCACTAACCATGGAGAGAGATGAGATAGGGGTTAGGAAGGCCTAGCAAAGGTTCTACTAAAAAGGACTGAAGCTAATAGGCAGACCAGGCCGACTGGTCGTGCGACTATGACTAGGCAGCCTGCAACTTAGTTGTCCTCGCTTCCTCTAGCCTCCGGCCTCATCGGCCTTCCTACTGCTTCTTTGATCTGCTTGGCTAGGCTGTGTGGGTCGTGCAGCTTATTGGGCTATGGGTGGTGCATATAAGGCCAAATCTTAGGTGCTATAAGGTGAAATTTTTTTAGGGTGGTGCATCTGCACCCACAAGGCACAACGTGCCTTCGCTCCTACTCTCTATTCTTTTCTAAACTACAATTAGATGGGAGGAACCATCCGAAGAGGACATTACTAGAGTAGTATGGAACCATGATACAAGTGTGTGTAGTGAGTGTGTCACAAGTGAGGGTGAATGTATCTATTTATGGTGGAAGGTTTCTTGGGAGAATGGAGAAGCTCCTCCATGATTTCAAGGAATATTCCTACTCTCTTTTCTCATTTGGCGCCACCTATAAGGAGGTAGTGACTTTCCTAGATCGGTAGGTGCCATGACATCTCTCAATAGACCTGGGTGAAAAAACAGAAGAGAACTAGCTTTCCATGGCATAAACCATGTGCTTTAGTGCAAAATCCATAGAAACAAAATTTCTAGGCTCAAAACTAGATTTCTTAGGCCAAAGCCGGCCTGCCTAGTCGCCCTTCACCCTTGAACCGTAGCACACTGCCTCTCAAGATTCCTTCTATGGCTGCCATGTGTCTAGGATTCATCTAGTTTCCCCTCCTAAATAATGTACCAGACAATCAGAGAATGTGCCTGATTATCCATTAGATTGTCATGTGTTCAGCATATAGACTTCTTGGTAATTTGGCCATATCCCCTAGATCCAAAGACTTTTTTTGACTGATCTTGTACTTATTTTCAGATCTTGTGAAATTCTCTAGAATATTATAAAAAAATCTGCACCAGATCAATAAAAATCCCCATGAGATGATTCGGTGAACACCACTAAGTTGGCAACTTGTTGATGCTTTGGTAGTTTGGAACATATCTTCTAACTTCGTACTCCAAATTAATTTTGATAATTTTGGACTTGTAGGAAAGCTTATGAAGTGCTCTATACCTTGAAACTGATATCACTATACTTTGACAACTATAATGTCATGAGACAAGTCCAATTCAACCCTCTCTTTGTCCCAACTTTAATGTCTTCCTTTGTTTTTGATTTTTGACATCCCTAGGACCTTAGAAAATATGTGAATAGACCTTAACACACAGGTTGGTCCTAGTGATTCTTTTATCATCTAAACCACCAAAACCAAACATGTTCATGTATATAGCACATGATCCTTACACCATGCTTAAACATCCACTTTATCTTGTCATTCTCAAATTAAACCCTGCCTTGTATAAAAATATATCCACATTTGAAATCCATTTCTTCAATTTGAATATCATCTTTTTATCATTTTACATCACCAAATATTCTTCTTTGAATAGCTTATTAATATGCACACCATTTATCTAATAGTTTTCATGTTTGGTAACTATAATAAATTTGATTATTCCATTATACTATAGACATGCTTTCCATAATTGAGACCATAAACCACTTAAACGGCCTACACAACCAATTGAATGGGATAAATGACCAATTAAACTAACATGCTTGGTCACCGTGTTGTGTTTAAACGACATGTAAATGCGATAACGCTACATAAGATTGATTTTTGTAGTCCCCTTTGAAATAAAGGAGAATGGAGGAATTCCTGAGGATTAGAATCCTATACGAAATTTTCTTATGAAGCCCTTTAGAACAAAGTATTGAATTCCTCCTACAGAATTCAATATAATTTTGGAGGAATTCTACCAAGAAGCCAAACCTTAAAGCATCTCCATAAGCTTCTTAAAAATTACTTGGTAAACCAATAATTATGCTAGGTGAATAAAATGAATAGGGGAGCCATATATTAGCCTTTCTCCAATAGTTAGCTTCACAAAACTAAAAAAATGACGAAGAGGGAAACCCATGCTAAATGGGTAGAGGGCTTTTTGGTGTTTCGTACCACTGGTGAGTGATTTTGGTGTCACTGAGTAGAGAATCAAAGGGGTAGCATACGAGGTACAATAGTTTATACTAGTTCAGGCTAGGTGCCCTACATCTAGTGAAAGAAGAATGTTTATATTGCTTGTGCACTAAGTGCTTAAGTTCGATGTTGAGTAGGTGGATGGGATGCGAGTATGAGTGTGGGAGTTGTATGCATCATGTGATGATCTCATGGTCGTAGTCAGGACTCGTGCCCCCTGTGCAAGGGCTCCCCACCCTATCTTATCTAGAGCAGGGATGGGGTTACATATGGACGGTTTGCTTATAGTCAGTGGTACCATTGCTTTATAGTATATATCTGATTAGTTACTGTAGCTATAATTCTTTTGCGTCATCTTATGTACTTTGATGGACTTTTGGGGCTCAACTGAATCTGAGGGACAATGGGACAGTTCCTGCCATACTTGTTAGATAGAGCAATGTCGACCCTTGGTGGTACTTGGTAGCATAATTGTTTACACCAAAATTTGGAAGAAGAGGCGCAAGAGACTCAAAAGCTCCCAAGATCATGTCAGCAGGGAATCAATTGCGTGCAGATCAGAATCAACTGATTCGAATGTAGCACTAGAATCAACTTTCTTCAGGCAGCTCCAGCGGATAACGACAAAGGCTACGATCGGTGCCGAGACAAAACATGATTGACTCTACAAAAGGGAAAGATTAGAGTCCAAGTTATCTTAAATTAGGAATGTTTTCTCTTAGGGCCAAAGATTATGATGAGTCATGCTTAGATAGGAGTCATACGTAGGTCCCGGGTATAAATATCAAACCTCGGCTATTATAAAGGACACACAATCAATCAAATACCAGTTATTTACTTTTTCGGCTCTGGCCACCCCTTAGGAGTAGGAGTAGAGTAGATCTCGGTGAGTTCTTCAACATGTACAGCTGCACCAATCCGGTCGACCTCTATTGCTTGTCTGTAAGTACCATCATGGCTTATACCTCTGTTTGTATGGCTGCATCGATCCGATCGACCTCCACTGCGACTCTGGTATAAGTTAGTTATCGACTTTTGTCTAGTTTAAGTACGGTTGCATCGATTCGGTCGACCTCCACTGCTCGAACCAGATTAAGATCAAGTTATTGGCTCTATCTGAGGGTGGCATTCCTTCAGATAGATTCATTAAGTTACCGATATTGCTTATTGCTTCCATTATTTATTTAATTATAGCAATATCATTTTGCCCGATTGGGATTGATCTAGATCGGCCTTACATCTTTTTTAACCCATCGTTTGTTAATCTAAACTGATCTAATCTACATTTTAAACGATGAGTTATGTTTTATCGGTTGTTTTACATCAATCTTGATCGTGCATAGCGTGCGGTTAAGGCATGTTTGATTTTGAGTAGATCTATTGGCTAGCGAAAACTGTTCCATGGCCCGTTATCATGGCCTGTGTGATTCTGCCTCACACCCCCACTATTAGCACCATGGAGTGAGGATCGTTATTTGGTAGATCTATTCCTGAGAGAGCATGACCTTAACTGTGTGCTATGCCTGAATCGGCTGTTTTAGCCAATATCAAGCGCTTTCACAAACAGTTTGCATCATGAGATCATTGAAGTAGCGATATGTTGAAAGATGTGTTAGCCCCATGATCTTATTATTGTATTATGGCCTGCATGATTCTGCCTCATGCCCCACTGATATTAGTAATAAGTTAGGATCATCGAGTCTATTGTTGTTTATACGGCCTGCATGATTCTGCCTCATGCCCCACTGGTTATAGCGATAGATGAGATCTAACATGTTCATTAGATTTATTTCTATTAAATGGTTGAATTTTGATGAACTATTTCTTTTATAAAGGAGTTTGATTGCTTGCAGTCATTGGCTTAGCATGAATTAATTATTGTTGACATCTTATTGCCATTGGCTAATATTTGTCTAAAGAATGATATTCATCCTGAATGATAACCGATTCTTCTTACACAACCCCATGAGCTTTAACCGATTTATTCTTATGGATATGCTGGAATCGACTATTTAGTCAATCTCTTTTCATATTGGCTCTTAGAGCTGCACATTCAGGACTGTCTGGCAACACCGACATGTTCCACCCTTAATTACTGATAAACTTTCTCTCCTTGTCAATTGCAGGGTCAAATTGACTGGCACGTCTCGAGAGGAGTGTGCAGGATCGACCATCCCTACGCTGAAGCTAGGTAGATCTCCAGCTTCATCGAGCAGACCCTTTTGACTTGCTCGTGTGCTCTCAGCATAGGACAAAATTCTATGTCAACACACGTTTCTGGCACGCTCGGTGGGACCCCACAATCATCATGGCGGTTCACAACAACAACGACATCCTTATGATACATTATGAAGATCTACCTGATGGAGATAAAGGTGTCATCAACAAAGCTACAGAAGAGTTTCAGAATAAGTGTTTGTTGTCCTACACCAAAACACGTGACAACATAATTGTTCAGAAATTTTTACTACCAAGAGTTCTATTACACGGGCAGACAGATACAACTGAAGTTGAAGACAGGCATTTCTTTACGGAAGTTGTAGACAAATCTGTTCGTGATGCCATATCATGCCAAAATAAAGCTTTCTTGGACACATTCCACAACGCCATGAAAGAAGCGATTCATGGGTTTATAGTTGGTCAAGTTAAGCCGGCTTATTACAACATTCTAGATCCGTTGACCCAAGGAACTAATTAAGTCAGTACCAGCCATCGATAAGCAGCACCAGCTGGTAATAATGATGTCCAAGCAGTTCAGGGTTCATTTGAACAGACTCAAGGAACCACTACGAATTAGATATAGTATAATCCTAGACCATCAGCACAGCATGTGCAACAGCCGGCGGGGCAAGGTCAGAACCAGGTGATCAATTTTGACACATTAGGCCACATACCATTGTCGGCTCAAAAATAGCACCATCAATTCAAAGGATCCGTTGAGATATAGATCCTCACGTCTATAATTAGAGACTTCAAGCAGCAAGCTAGCAAAGGACCCAGCAGATAGAGATTCAACAAGGATATCACTATGGATCAGATTATAACACCCTTCACATGATTCCAAATCTAGGGTATCAAGGCACGTGGGATTTCAATCTACAGATGGGTCAGCAAGTATAGAGAAATCCAAATTCAAATGCTGATGAGTTGCTGCTGAAGGTGACCGAGATGATGAAGAATCAGTTCGGTCTAAAGCCAAAAGGGCTGACCTTCTCGTACAAACATCCATATCCAGAATGGTATGATTTGATCACTCTTCCCACAAAATATAGGCTCCTAGAGTTTGTTAAGTTCACTGGCCAAGACAGTACACGCACGATAGAACATGTCAATCGGTATCTTACGTAATTGGGCGAAGCATCAGCTAAGGATGCCCATCGAGTTCATTTCTTCTCCTTGTTCCTATCAAGGCCAGCCTTCACTTGGTTTTCATCACTGCCAGTCAATTCCATGGCCAATTGGACTGACCTAGAGAAGAAGTTTCATATATATTTTTACACTAGAACTAGGGAAAAGAAGATAACCGATTTGATAGCTATAAGGCAGAAGACTAATGAATTAGGCACTGAGTTTCTTCAGAGGTTCTAAGAAACTAGGAACTTGTGCATCTCTTTAAACTTGGCTGATGATCAACTAGTTCCTTTAGCTGTTAAATGAATGCTACCAATGTGGAAAGAGAAACTGCTAGGACAAGAATTTAATAACTTAGGTCAATTGGCTCAATGAGTGGCAGCGCTCAATAGCCAATTCCAGAGTATGCACAGAGATACCCGATTCTAGAAGAGTACCCGCAGTGGCTAAAGCTTATAATCCATACTCAGTCAATGACAGCTATGAAGATGAAGAAGAAGAGGTTGTCACAGCTGAATGGAATTGGGGCAAAAAGATAGTAATGGTGCCAAATCCTTAGGGAAGAGGAGTCGAGGAGAGCTATGACTTTGATATCATAGAATCAGACAAGCTCTTCGATTTCTTACTTAAGAAGGGGCAGATCAAGTTGATCGATTATCGATGCGGGACCCATAGGATACCCCTCAAGGAAGGGAGAAGATCTAGTCTAACTAGGATTCTTTCCATGTAATCTTAATAGTAGTATTATTCTGTAATCCTACTAGGAACTCTCATTGTAAACCGACTAGGACTCTGGCCTCCTGACTATATAAAGGAGGGTGGAGTTCCTGGAGGAGTTAGAGACAACACTTTACAATCAATCTAACGCAAAGGCTAACGCCGACTAGACGTAGGGCTATTACTCGATTATGGTCGAGGGCCCGAACCAGGATAAATTGACTGTCTCTTGCGTTTACTGTCGAGTTCTGCATACGCTGAAGCCCAAACAAACTGCCTTGGGTACCCTCGTGGTAGGCTATCGGTGGTGAAACATCGACAGCTGGCGCGCCAGGTAGGGGCTTTCGATGAATTTGCATCCGAGAGCTCGACGAACCTCAACAACATGATCTTCTCGACAGGATCAACCTTCATCTTCGGTTCATGGATCTACGAGGCAGGTGACGATGGCAAGCTCCAAAGCAATCTCCTTGAAGATTCAAATCACCATGAAGACCTTTCTATTTTGGCGACTACGACAGATCAACTCGCCGGAAGATTCACGCAGCTCGTGGTGTCCGATCCAACTTAGATTTCGCGACTTTGCGCATCCAACTCAAACTCGAGCTCCGCATCCAAGATGGAGTCTTACCCAAGTTCTTTTGAGAAACCAAGCCCTTTTCCGGCAGGGTTCTAGAATGCGGCCTCGGCCTATCAAGAATACAACTCAGAGTACACTCAGAGTCCTTTCAAGAAGTCAGGTCCTTTTCCGTTCGGACTCCACAACATGGCAAAATCTTATCAGGCATGGCCCAAAGGATCCCTCGATCCGGTGCTTAGAATGCCACTGAAAAGGAGCTCAGGAAGGTCTCGTACTAACTATAACATCTCAAGACTACATCATCCACTGGCCAGGTTCTGTTCCTGAGGATAGCAGTACCCGACTAGTTGGCACGACGACAATAGCAATTCTACCCTACCAAGAAGGAGACTCGATCTGCGACCTTGAAGCCTCTACTAAAGTTATCAACGACTATGACGGTGTGGAAACTGACGCCGATAACAGAACAATTCACGCACGAGAAGTATTCATGGTTCGACGTCCTTGATCACCATTGGTCCCCCCAGAAGTACCTGACATCAGGTCATCGGATGAATCTGAGTCCAACATATCACCCTTTATCTAGGGGCACAATGGTGAGACCGAGAATCAGAAGCAAGCTAGAGAAAGAAGAAACAAATTAAAACAAGGACGCCAATGCCGTGCTAGGTAGCACAAGGAAGCTTGGATCAGATATGAATCAGATCTGGCTGAGTACAATAGAAGAAAATCAGAGCAAGAAGTCTAAGAAAGACGCGCGGCAAATACACCCTACAATAGGATCTGAGAAGCAATAGAAGAACTCAGAGTGACCTCACATCCCAGTGAAAGATAGGAACAGCTCCGGGACCTTCTCTGGTCAACAGCCCTAAGGACACATGATGGAAGGACCCGCTCAAGACTACCTACTAGGTCAACATCTCATGGGTAGGAAGTTCAAAATCAAAGGAAGTTCGCTTTTGAGAGACTCGGACCAAGTGGAAGTCACAACAGAGAAAGTAGAAGGGACCATAGTCAAAACTACCAAGTCAAACAACCAAGAAAGATTAGAAGCAAAGTACCTATTCAGATAGCCCCGTAGAACTACTCTCACCAAGACAACAGCTGGCTAGAAGGAGGTGCTAAATCAGAATACACAGAAGCCGGAACGTACGATAGATTCCCCTATTTTGCAAACAGACTTGCTTCAATACGACTACCTCACAAGTTCAAGCCGTCCAACCACTTTAAATATGATGGCAAGACCGAACCAAGGTAGTGGCTTAGGATTTACTCGTAGTCGATTGAACTAGCCGGAGGAGACGATGATATCAAGACCTTGTTCTTTCCCATTGCCCTAGAAACCATGCCCTCCAATGGTTCGACAAATTAAATCCAGGGTCAATCAGAAATTGGGAGGACTTGCAAAGAGTTTTCTATGAAAATTTCATGGGTATCATTACGCACCCCATCACCCACACAGAATTAAAAGGACTCAAGCAGAAAAGAGGTGAAAGTCTCAGAAATTACTATCGATGATTTGGCGAACTACGTGCTCAAGTACATGACATCACTGAACGAGAAGTAATCGAAGCTTTCTCTCACGGAATCATGGCTAGGTGGCAATTTTAGGACTTATGCAAAGAAACCCCAAGAAACAATGAAGAATTTAGATGCATAGTAGAAAAGATGATTACTGCAGAGGAGAAGACATGAGAAAGGTTCCTAGATAGAAACAACCAAGACAACCCGGACAAGCAAAATCATCAAAACATCAGACATCAGGAAAGAAAACGTGGACCAGACAACACCGTAGCGGCGGCTGATAAATCAAGGAAGTTTTCCAAACCCAGAAGGTATGGCGACATTGAAAACATGCATTGCATCTAGCACCCTAAAGGAAATCACACCATCGGAAATTGCTACACCTTCAACGATCGATACACAAGAAAAGATAATAAGGTAAACACTAAAGAAGACAATCAGAAAAAAGATGAAGACAACCATAAAGACATGGGATTCCAAAAATCTAGGGGGACAATAGTAGTGATCTTTGCCGGGGCCCCAGATTCTAGAAGCAAACATCAAGAAAAGCTAGCTCTACGAATCATCATGGCAGTAGAACCGGCTACTCCAAGATATCTCAATTGGTCACTGTATCCAATCCAGTTTTCAAGAGAAGACCAATGGACTAGCATAGGAAACGCAGGCCATTACCCACTGGTTCTAGATCCAACTATCGCCAGTATGACTATCATAAAAGTACTAATCGATGGGGGAGCCAGACCCAACATCATTTTTTCAGAAATGCTAAGGAAGATGGGACTACAACTCACCGGGATGATTACACCAATGAGCACCCCTTTTATGGGATAATACCCGGCAAGGCAGCCATGCCACTTGGACAAATCACTCTACTAGTTACTTTTGGAACTCCCTCAAACTATCGAACATAGTTCATCAAGTTTGAAGTTGCAGACTTCGATTCATCATATCACGCAATCCTCGGGCGCCCAGCACTAGCAAAATTCATGGCGATACCGCATTACCCGTACCTATTGCTTAAGATGTCAGGGCCTAACAGTGTCCTTTCCCTTCAAAGTGATTTGAAGCGCGCTTTTGACTGCGATGTTTAGGCAATTCAAATTGCAGCCAAAGCACAAGCCACCAATGGTAGAAAAGAAATAGCCACTATTGCCGCAAAAATGAGCCCAGAAGAACTAGAGATACTGGCTAAAAAGCCCAGCATCCTCGCACCACCAAAAGAAGTCGACGTCAAGCAAATCGACCTGGGCATCGGTGATCCCTCCAAAATGGCAACCATCAGCGCCCACCTCTCGGCAAAATAGGAACTCACAATTACCCTCGGAATCAAGCGATTACTCGTAAACGGCGATTCGGCAGTAGTCATCAACCAAGTCAACAAAGATTGGGACTGCACCAAAGAAAACATGGGCGCTTACTGTGCTAAAATATGAAAACTCGAAAAACATTTTCAAGGATTGGAAATTCTACATGTCCTGTGCGATTCTAATATTGCAGCAGACGTCCTAGCCAAGCTCGGATCGGACAGGGCGAAGGTCCCACCCGGCGTATTCATAAAGGAGTTATCAGCTCCCTCTATCAAACAACCCGGTGAGATAACCCCTGAACTCCCAGTTAAAGGCACCCAGATTTTGGTAATCATCACCTCATGGACTCAGGTTTTTATTGATTATATCAAAAAGAATAAGTTGCCAGCAGAAAAAGAGGAGGCTATCTAGGTTGTTCGTAGAAGCAATAACTACGTCCTAGTAGGGGACAAGCTATATAGAAGAGCCGCATCATCAGGAGTACTCCTAAAATGTGTCTCATTTGAAAAAGGCAAAGAGATCTTAGACGAAATACACTCAGGTTGCTGTGGAAATCATGCCGCTTCAAGAACACTAGTCGGCAAAGCATTCCGCACCGGATTCTACTGGCCAGCCGCTTTGAAAGACGCGGAAGAACTCATCAGAAAATGCAAAGGTTGTCAAATGTTCGCAAGACAAGCTCATATACCAGCTCACAATCTCATCTGCATCCACCCGCTTGGCCTTTCTCCTGCTGGGGGCTGGATCATGTAGGACCTCTCAAGAAAGCAAAGGGCAGTTTCGAGTACATCTTTGTAGCAATTGACAAGTTTACCAAGTGGATTGAATACAAACCACTCACAAAATACAGCGCAACCAAAGTAGTCGAGTTCATCCAAGACATTATACACCGCTTCGGCATGCCCAATCAAATCATCACATATTTGGGTTCTCCCTTCACAGCTATAGAATTCCAAAGTTAGGCATAGGATTGTGGCTTCGGCATAGATTACGCATCAGTCGCACATCCAGAAGCCAATGGATAGGTAGAAAGGGCTAACTGACTCATACTAGCCGGATTAAAACCAAGATTGTATAAAGAACTAGTGGACTATGGATCCAAATGGATTGAAGAATTACCCAAAGTAGTATGGGGGCTATGAACTCAAATAAGTAGAGCCACTGGATACTTACCTTTCTTCCTAGTTTACAGATCATAAGCCGTACTACCTGCCGACTTGATCTGGATGTCACCAAGGATAGAACAATATGACGAAGGAGAAGTAGAACACACCCAAAGATTAGAACTCGACAGTACAGAAGAAGTCAGAGTAAAGCTACCTTCAATCAGCCAGATACCTCCAAGATTTAAGACGCCACTACAACAAGAATACCCAGCCTCGATCACTCCAAATCGGAGACCTAGTACTAAGAAGAATACAAAAAACTGACGAACGCCATAAACTACTCAGTCCATGAGAAGGTCCTTTTATTGTCACAAAAGTCACCGGACCAGGCACGTATTGTCACAGAACCGACCAATTTATAAGAGCACAAGTACAAAAACAATCGCCGGAACGATCAAATTCTCGAACTTGAGCCCATATAAACCCGGTAGTCAACCGAAATCTCGAAGGATTTCAAACCAACTTGCATACAACCAAGATCACAGTAATCCAACATAACATATCGTACGTTACAACATTTCACAGATGTTCGCAAATAGATTACATCATACAGAGTCATTGTTATTACAAAACGAGTCTTGTAAAACATGCGGAAGCAAATAGTTTAACTCACACACCGAGTTCAAATACACATACTGGTTCGCTGATCACAGACCGCAAAAGCATTCAGATAAGAGAAAGGAAATCATGCCCATGATCTAGTCCTCATCACCCGCCGGGTGGAGACAATACTTGCAGAATCCCTGATATAGGAGGTCATCTGCAACAAGAGGGAATAAACCCTGAGTACGGGAATGTACTCAGCTAGACTTACCCGTCGAAAACCAAACAAATGACACTAAGGATTATGCATAGCTTAATGTAGTGGAGCTGGCTGACATTTTCTTTTTGCAGAAAAGCATAAGTAATATTGATCAACTCTTAACCTGAACTAGCAGTAACTTTTTAGCCATTAACCTATCATCTATATTAGCACCTGTACTAAGCAATCATTTTATTAGGGTGCAAACATTAATAACCATATCAGGTATTCATTGTGGCAACCTTATCATCATCCATTTAACCATATCGTTAAATTAATTGAATCTACGTTGCCGCTGCTCAGTCAAGTTCTCACTATCCGGGAGAGACGGCGATTCGAATCGATTCCTATCCAGCTGGAGGGGTATTCCTAAACACAAACTCTGCTTCCCCCGTCAGGGTCGCAACAAGTCACCTTTGGTACAATTCAGGAGTCGCGGGTCCGAACAGATCGGCATTCTCAGAGAACCACTCTGCCAAGGTTGTTCGGGACTCTAACCCGCCTTGGACTTATGCCAATGGCTCTCCGCACATCCTTACTACCTCCAGAATGCCACCACTGCTCGCGTTCCCGGCCTGAATCGAGCTACTAGGCTTCGCGGTTGGAATGACTTATCCGGCCAGCTAAGTGTTAGGCTGCGTTCAACATGACATGAGGACATACAGCGTATCGGTCCTTAAACGACTCAGACGGAGTCACTATGTTCAAACCTACACAAGACCCCGCCCGGTCTTAATTCATTATTTACATGGTTCTTTTCCATGATAGCAAATATAGCCAACCGTGATCCACCTCATCCTAAAGCTCGCAGGTGACAGGAAATCACCTGACTTCTACCGCACTAAGCATGGCTAAGCATTTAACCCGTTCCTGAACTTAATAGGATTCCAGTGCGATATCTGGACAAGGAAGGATATAATGCAGCAATTGGTTTCAACCAATTCCTATACTTAATGCATCATCAACAATAAAAGATACTCAATGTATTTGTGAAAACATAGGAGGCTTAATATGCTCCGGGGCTTGCCTTTCAGGAACGAGGAAGGCTGGTGGTCAGGGCACTCGGGCAATTCCTCCGCGGCGACTGCTTCGTCGGCTTCCTGCACTTCGGGTTCCTCCTCCTGGTTGGCTCCCTCGAACTCCAGCAACGTCACTCCCTCCGGCACACCTATTGCATGAATGCACAAGATAACTATCATGGATGCACATGTACGAATGTCGGGGATGCTCGGGGAATGCACATGTTCGCTGTAGTTTGCATATTCCAACTTAAGCCCTATTCAAATCACTTTCACTTACCACGTTTATACAACCTAAGGTATAATTGCTCATCTTCCGTTAATGACCTAGCACCTGCACCTAAGCATATTCTTAAGTTAGGCTAACCCCTAAACAATCAACGAGAACCTTGCAACAACATACATTCAAGCATTTGTATTACAACCAAATGGAGACTATGTAGCGGCGCAGTAAACTAGTCATAACTGAAGATTTATAAATCCAAATGATATGCAACAAGACAATCTGGAAAGCTTATAAAATTGTCTACAATACATTTTCAGACCTCAAAGCATGATTCAAACCTTTACCAGGTTGAATTCATCAATCAACAGAAGTCTATCCTCACAAGGCAGAGAATCAGCAAAAACTGCAACCTAACTTTAAACAGCTGTAGTTTCTAAACTACTAGGCCAAATGCCCTCAAATTTTGACAGGAGCTAGCTACCTAATTTATCTACAACTCTTGTATTCAACTCATTCACAGAAAACCAAAATATCATGGGGAACTTTTTAAAGTCCCCAGATCTGTCCAGAGGGACATAATGCAAACAATTAATTACTAACTTATGATATAAATACTTAATTGGACAAAACTAACTTTACTGATATATCACACATATCACAAGAACACCAGAAGGTAGGGGGTTCATCACCAAAACATTTCCTCTAATACCTTTCTTAATTTATTTAATTAATTAGAGAAAATAGTAAACATATATGAAAGCTACACCATTAAATCTACAAACATTACAGTAGACCCTACATGCCCTAAGTAGACTACCATAAAAATTTCACACTATTTTAGTAAGTACAACAGCCTACACAAAAATGGTAAGGCAGAATGGCTTAAAATGGCATAATTAGGAAACCTTAGTGAAAAGTGTCAAGCAACAGATTTCATATTTTTCCTACCATCTATAAGGTACCAAGATACTACATACCAAGTTTCATGGCCATAGGATTCATAATTAATTTACTAAAATTCACCCAAGTATCTACCAATGATAAAAAGAAAATCTATAACTCAAAAACTACACATGCAATGACTCTCAAATTTTAACCAGAGCTTCTGCTATACAATACTAGCTTACCCACAAAATTTCATAATTTTTGGATCACAGAAACTCAAGATATGATTTAAACAAGTTTGCATGCATACAAAAACACTTTTCAAGTTCCTATTTAATTCATCCAAAATTTCTACATAATATGCTCAAGACATATTTTTCTTAAATACTAGACCTAACTGTGAGTCTCACAAAATTGGAACCATCCAATTTGGATCTACATAACAGGAGATACAAAAATATCAAATAAGCAATCAAAACTGTATTTTTGAACTATCCTTAAGAACAACAGCCACTGACATGTGGGACCCGGCTGTCAGCCGACCCCACTGGTCAGCGACAGCAAAGTAGAGGAGGCGGCTGCGACGCACGGAAGACGGCGTAGCTCGCCTACGGCGAGAGCTCCGGTGACACCAGGGTTACCTACATGATCTACGTGATGCGGTGAATCGATTGGTGCGACTAGCTCGAGCTATGACCTAACGGAGGTGGCTCGTCGCCGGTGATGGCGGCACGGCTGAGCTCCGGCGTGAGCTGCCGGCGACGGCAAGCCACGGCTAGCTCAACCGAGCACGGCGTGAGCTACCAGAAGTCGCCACGGTGCTAACACGACAAAGAAACAGGGACGGGACGATTCCTAGCTACCCCGGCCACGGCGGCCTCATCTCCGGCGAGGTCACGCCCATGGCGGTGACGGCGGAAATGGTCACTGTGACCTTACCAAAGCACGAACGGCGCAGCTAGGAGGTGGAGAAGGTAGAGGAGGACACGGCGGAGCTATGGTGAAGACGGAGTTCGCGTTTTTGCAGTGGTTCGCGAGCTCAGCGACGGCGAAGCTCGCTCAGCAGCAATGGCGGGCGCTGCTTGCGGTGGAGGCGATGCAAATGAAAATTTGAACTGCGAACTGGTCGGGCAGGTGCATGTGAGTGTGCCCGTCGTGGCTGGCCTTGCCAGGGCGTCCGCGGCGCGTGGCAGCAAGCTCAGGTGACCGGCGACGTGCGGCACACACGCATCGAGCGTTTTCTGAATCGGTGAACACTGTAGCTCGCCATTCAGTGCTCCATTCACCGACTGACAGCGTTAATTGATTGTGTTTGATTTCTCAATTCGTGGTGAATCAGAGGAAACAATGTTCATAAAAGTTGTAGAGTTATAGTAGGGCTACAACTTTGGTTTAGCAATCAACAGCCAGTTCACCATGGATTAAGAGTTATATCAAGCCAAAGTCGGCCCATTCAAACTGAAATGGCAGTTAAGACTTAGCAAAATTTTCAAGTGTTGACTCCACCTTCAAATCTGACTTGTGGGACCTTTTTGAACATGTTGTGCACATTTTCAAGACTTGACTTCTAAACAAAGTTTGTTCCTTATATAATTCTCTACAACTTTGCTTTAGGTTGCCTAGACATGCAAACATCCTAAGCTACACTTTTTAAATAGTCAAACACAGGAGCTCTAGGGGTCCAAATTGGTCAACCATGACTTGGAAACCTAATTAGGCAAAATGATCAACATGAACAATGTTCCAAATGACATTTTATGTATAACTGAGTTACTTACAAGTATTTCTAGCCACACCATGCATTGGTCACACAAGAATCAATCAAGGTATGTACTGAAACAACGAAAAACACAAGAAATGTTGCAAATGTTTCATAGTCATGTTTCACATGTTTCATGATCTTGTTGCATAGTATTAACTAATCTTGTTTCACTAAGTGAGTGGCACATGTTGCACTTAAGTGTTGCACACTTTACATTTCATAAAAGAACAACACACGTGAAATATACAACACGTTGTAATGTTTCGAAATTATGTTTCATGTGCTATAAGTTCACGAATGGATGCATGATGCTCATGTTTATGAAATGTAGTGCAAATGTGGAAGCTAAACACCAGGGGTGTTACAGCCCTCCCCCCTTATAAAAATCTCGTCCCGAGATTTGAAAAGCGTACCATTGTTGATAGAATTCCTTATAACCATCCCTCAAATAGTCTTCCCTTTCCCACGTTGCATCGCGTTCACTACCCTGATTGCTCCACATGACTTTATAGAACTTGACTACCCGACTCTGAGTCACTCGTTCACGAGTGTCAATCACTCGAACCGGCTTTTCTTCAAAGGTCAAATCAGATTTTAACTCGATATCCCCCAATGGAACTCTCTCTTCAGGGACGCGAAGACATTTCTTCAATTGGGATACATGAAAGACATTGAAGATAGCACTCATCTCAGGAGGTAATTGAATCTTGTACGCCACTTTACCACTTTGTCCAATGATTTCAAACGGACCAACATATCTCGGCGCAAGCTTTCGCTTCACACCAAAGCGTTGGACACTCTTCATAGGTGAGACTTTCAGATAAACGAAGTCTCCAACTTCGAACTCAATAGGTTTCCTACGTCGATCAGCATAACTCTTCTGCCTAGCTTGAGCTGTGGCCATGTGGGTTTGGATAGTATGGACTTGTTCTTCGGCTTCTTGAATGAAATCAATTCCATAATATCTCCTTTCACCGACTTCTACCTAGTTCAACGGGGTTCTACACTTCCGACCATACAAAGCTTCAAACGGTGCCATCTTTATGCTCTCTTGATAACTATTATTGTACGAGAATTCAGCTAGGGGTAACCATTTTTCCCATGAGCCCTTAGCCGAGATGACACAAGCTCTCAACATATCTTCTAAGATTTGATTCACCCGTTTAGTTTGCCCATTGGTTTGCGGATGATAGGCAGAACTTCTTACGAGCTTAGTCCCTAACAATCCGTGTAAGTGCTCCCAAAAGCGAGCAGTGAACTGTGGTCCTCTATCTGAGACAATAGTACGAGGGATCCCATGAAGTCGGACTATCTGGTTGAAGTACAACTCCGCGTAGTCGGTTGGACGAAAGTCTATGCGGACAGGAATAAAGTGTGTCGACTTGGTCAGTCGGTCCACAATTACCCAAATTGAGTTAAAATTCCTCTGGGTGATAGGGAGTCCAACTATAAAATCCATACTTATCTCTTCCCATTTCCAACCTAGTATAGAGAGTGGCTGAAGTAATCCAGCTTTCATGTGTACCGCCTTGACCCGACAACAAGTGTCACACCTAGCCACATAAGCGGCTATCTCTTTCTTCATTTTGGTCCACCAAAATCGAGGCTTTAAATCATGATACATTTTACTACTACCAGGATGAATAGATAGTTTAGAGGAATGAGCTTCGGATATGATTTGGTTTCTGAGCTCTCTATCCTTTAGAACTACTAACCTATCCTTGAACCATAACACGCCTTCCTCATCTACTCGAAAATGTTTGGTTTCTTGCTCTTTCATCTTGCGCTTGATGTGAAACACACCTGCATCTGTCTTCTGTAGCTCGATAATTCGACTCTGTAGAGTACAACTGACAGTGATGTTGTGCAGGACTACAGGATGAAGGAGCTTTGACAAATGGACATCACTCTCAATCAACGAGTGGCAATGAGACTTTCTGCTTAAGGCATCCGCGATGACGTTTGCCTTGCCAGGGTGATAGTGCACTTGAAGGTTATAATCCTTGATCAACTCGAGCCATCTTCTCTGACGCATATTTAACTCTGGTTGAGTGAAGATGTACTTGAGGCTTTTGTGATTAGTGTAGATGTTGCACACATTACCAAGCAGATAATGTCTCCAGGCCTTCAAAGCATGAACAACTGCAGCGAGTTCCAAGTCATGCGTTGGATAATTCACTTCATGCTTCCGAAGTTGGCGAGAGGTATAAGCGATGACTCTACCCTCTTGCATAAGAACACCTCCTAACCCAATACTTGATGCATCACAGAACACATCAAAAGGTTTTTCGATATCCGGTTGTGCCAAAACCGGAGCCGATGTTAGAAGAGTTCGCAGGGTATGGAAAGCCGCATCACACTCAGGAGTCCAGACAAACTTCATGTCTTTTTGCAGCAATCGAGTCATAGGCTTGGCTATTTTAGAGAAATCCAGGATGAAGCGACGATAATAGCCAGCCAACCCCAGAAAACTCTGAACCTCGTGCACCGAGATGGGAGCCTTCTAGTTCAATACTTCTTGCACCTTGGTGGGATCAACCATAATTCCACCATCGGACAACACGTGTCCAAGAAAAGGTACCTCACGAAGCCAAAATTCACATTTGCTGAACTTTGCATACAGCTGGTGTTCTCGTAATCTAGTAAGAACCACCCGCAAATGTTCAACATGATCTTCCTCATTCTCAGAATAGACCAGGATATCATCTATAAATACCACCACAAATTTGTCCAACTCAGGCATAAACACTGAATTCATCAGATACGTAAAATGTGCGAGGGCATTGGTCAATCCAAAAGACATAACAAGGTATTCATACAGACCATATCTTGTAGAGAATGCAGTTTTTGGGACATCCTCAGGCCAAATTTTGATTTGATGATACCCAGATCTCAAATCAATCTTAGAAAAGACTTTTGCTTTAGATAACTGATCAAACAAGATATCTATGCGTGGCAGAGGGTACTTATTCTTGATTGTAACTGCATTCAAGGGTCTATAATCTACACACATACATAGAGATTGATCCTTCTTCTTCACAAAGATGGCTGGGCACCCCCACGGAGATGAACTAGGGCGGATAAGGCCTTTCTGTAATAGTTCATTCAACTGAGTCTTGAGTTCGGCTAGTTCATTGGGAGGCATTCTATATGGCCTTCTAGATATGGGAGCTGTACCAGGAAGCAACTCTATTTTGAATTCTACTTCTCGATCCGGGGGCAATCCAGGCAAATCATCGAGAAAAACATCCGGAAAGTCACACACGACGGGGATATCTGCCAGAGACTTTGCTTGAACCGCATTGGTCGTGCTAGAAAGATTGATGTCCCTAGGTAACTGTACTAGAAAACCCTCCTGATTGCTAGGATCTCTGAGCATAACTACCCTAGTCGATGTATCGATAAGCACTCCATGACGGCTCATCCAGTTCATTCCCAATATCACATCGATACCTAGCCCCGATAAAATTACTAGATCAACCTGATAACTTCGCCCCTCTATCACAAACTGTACATCCCCAACTACCAGCTTGGTTGGGATAATACCACTAGCAGCCCTAATACAATAACCCTCACCCTCAATAGTATATGTTTTCTGCATAAACTTGGATGCAAATGCTGGACTAATGAAGGAATGCGAAGCACCTGAATCAAATAGTACAACTGCGGGGTGTTGGTCAATCAGAAACTTACCGACAGTCACTACCTCACCTAAAGGAATCTCAGTAATATTAGTGTGGTTCACTTGTCCCAGACGGCCACCCTGGTAATTATTCTTCTTAGGGTAAGGGCATTCCCTTGCCCAGTGGCCTGTCTTGTTGCAATTCCAGCACGGCAGGTTGCTTGGTGGAGCCCTGGAACTGCCCTGACTGGTAGTGCCCTTGGGAAGAGCAACTGTAAATGCCTTGCGAAACCCAGTCTTGGCGGGATTCTTCTTCTGCGGGGGGCGAAACTTGGCGGCTGATGCTGGAGGACGGAATGGAGCCTTTTGTGCGACGGGAGCCTTAGATTGTGAGGCACCCGCCTCATAGGCCCTCTTACGACTTTTTGAAGTAGCATACACAGCATTGTTGTTCTCTTGCGATAAAGCATCACTCACAAACTCATTAAAATGAGCGCACTTGCAATTTCCCATGGTCTTCATCAGTTTGGGGCTAAGTCCCCGCTTGAAGCTTGCAATCTTCTTGGCATCTGTGTCCACAAACTCGGTAGCATACCTTGCAAGGTTGTTGAAAGCTTGCAGGTATTCGTTCAGGCTCTTGTTTCCCTGAGTCAGCTTCATGAACTCTGTATGTTTGATCGCCATAAGACCAGGAGGAATGTAATTTCCCCTGAAAGCAGACTTGAACTGATCCCATGTGATTTGGGCATTAGCAGGCATAGTGGACCGATGATGACTCCACCAAATGCCAGCAGGCCCATGAAGTTGGTGCGATGCATACTCAGTTTTTAGCACCTCAGTCAAGCAGAGCAGACGGAACTTCTGCTCGAGAGTATTCAACCACTCATCAGCTTGTAGAGGCTCCTCAGCCTCCTTGAAGATTGGGGGTTTCGTGTCAAGGAAATCCTTGAAATCACTGTACTGATTTGGATCTGGTCCTTGGCGTGGACCACGGCCATCACGATTCGCAATCGTACGGAGGGCCTCGGCCATAGTGCGCTGTCCTTCCGCAAGCATTGCTATTAGTTCCGTGGGTGTGGGTGGTGGTGGCGGAAGATCATCATCATCACTCGCACCGGTGGAACGAGTACGAGGCATCTGCACAATGCGCAACCAGTAATTATTGATGATGTCAGCACATTGGAGAGGAACAATAAACAGAGGCAATAATTCATTCTCCAATCCCCACATCATCAAGTAGATTACTAGCGCCATATGTAGTGCATTCCAACATGACAAGTTTTAAACTTCACCCACGTTACGCATCCCGAAGGGAGCGAATTAAAGTACATTACCAGTATGACTGCAAAAGCTTAACTCATGAGATTTGCTAACGAACTACTCGTCAAAGTGATTACTGTCCACATTGGAGACACCTTGGACTTCTTCTGGGTATTCCTCTCCTTCTAACTTCTTGCCGAGAGATTTCACTTTATACTTGGGATAAGCAATTATAAGGGAGGGAGTAATGCAATATGAATGTCATGAGTGAATATGATGCATGCTTGTTCCGTACGTCCTCCCAAACCTAAGAAAATTTAAGCTTTAGCGGACTATACGGTGGCATACATATGTTCTCTCAATTAGCGGTAACTAGTCGATCTACACGGTGCGTTGTTAGCGTACCTACAGAAAAACTTCATTGCAGCCCAACCCAACAAGATATAATGCTAATTACACAAGTAGTACTAAGATACTCTCCATATATACATCCCCCGATATATATACTTCGGTATCCAAGCTACCCGACAAATGTACCCACAATTAAGTACTTTCATATATACATGTATGCAACATGTAAATACTCCAGTAACCACAACTAGCTCTCCCCTAGACCGACGGTTGGACGGTCATGCTCTCACAACTCACTCTTACCTCAGCGTAGAGGCAATTGATCCATACATTACCATTCAAACGAATGGTATCCATGCAATATCACGCCGCATGGACGACGAAATAGAGACAATCAATTCCCCCAAGTTAGTAATTATATATAAGCCACCTAGAAGTCCTTAAGTGGGCTATAAGGGATGTGATCACCAGTATACCATAAAAATTTTTGATTTTTGAACACTTATATATATAATTATAAGTTTAAAAACCATTTTTACAACAAAAACTTTTGTTTTAAATAGCCGTAAGACATGTTTAATGTTGAATCTAGCTCTGATACCATCTGTCACAGAACCGACCAATTTATAAGAGCACAAGTACAAAAACAATCGCCGGAACGATCAAATTCTCGAACTTGAGCCCATATAAACCCGGTAGTCAACCGAAATCTCGAAGGATTTCAAACCAACTTGCATACAACCAAGATCACAGTAATCCAACAAAACATATCGTACGTTACAACATTTCACAGATGTTCGCAAATAGATTACATCATCACAGAGTCATTGTTATTACAAAACGAGTCTTGTAAAACATGCAGAAGCAAATAGTTTAACTCACACACCGAGTTCAAATACACATACTGGTTCGCTGATCACAGACCACAAAAGCATTCAGATAAGAGAAAGGAAATCATGCCCATGATCTAGTCCTCATCACCCGCCGGGTGGAGACAATACTTGCAGAATCCCTGATATAGGAGGTCATCTGCAACAAGAGAGAATAAACCCTGAGTACGGGAATATACTCAGCTAGACTTACCCGTCGAAAACCAAACAAATGACACCAAGGATTATGCATAGCTTAATGTAGTGGAGCTGGCTGACATTTTCTTTTTGCAGAAAAGCATAAGTAATATTGATCAACTCTTAACCTGAACTAGCAGTAACTTTTTAGCCATTAACCTGTCATCTATATTAGCACCTGTACTAAGCAATCATTTTATTAGGGTGCAAACATTAATAACCATATCAGGTATTCATTGTGGCAACCTTATCATCATCCATTTAACCATATCGTTAAATTAATTGAATCTACGTTGCCGCTGCTCAGTCAAGTTCTCACTATCCAGGAGAGACGGCGATTCGAATCGATTCCTATCCAGCTGGAGGGGTATTCCTAAACACAAACCCTGCTTCCCCCATCAGGGTCGCAACAAGTCACCTTTGGTACAATTCAGGAGTCGCGGGTCCGAACAGATCGGCATTCTCAGAGAACCACTCTACCAAGGTTGTTCGGGACTCTAACCCGCCTTGGACTTATGCCAATGGCTCTCCGCACATCCTTACTACCTCTAGAGTGCCGCCACTGCTCGCGTTCCTGGCCTGAATCGAGCTACTAGGCTTCGCGGTCAGAACGACTTATCCGGCCAGCTAAGTGTTAGGCTACGTTCAACATGACATGAGGACGTACAGCGTATCAGTCCTTAAACGACTCAGACGGAGTCACTATGTTCAAACCTACACAAGACCCCGCCCGGTCTTAATTCATTATTTACATGGTTCTTTTCCACGATAGCAAATATAGCCAACCGTGATCCACCTCATCCTAAAGCTCGCAGGTGATAGGAAATCACCTGACTTCTACCGCACTAAGCATGGCTAAGCATTTAACCCGTTCCTGAACTTAATAGGATTCCAGTGCGATATCTGACAAGGAAGGATATAATGCAGCAATTGGTTTCAACCAATTCCTATACTTAATGCATCATCAACAATAAAAGATACTCAATGTATTTGTGAAAACATAGGAGGCTTAATATGCTCCGGGGCTTGCCTTTCAGGAACGAGGAAGGCTGGTGGTCAGGGCACTCGGGCAATTCCTCCGCGGCGACTGCTTCGTCGGCTTCCTGCACTTCAGGTTCCTCCTCCTGGTTGGCTCCCTCGAACTCCAGCAACGTCACTCCCTCCGGCACACCTATTGCATGAATGCGCAAGATAACTATCATGGATGCACATGTACGAATGTCGGGGATGCTCGGGGAATGCACATGTTCGCTGTAGTTTGCATATTCCAACTTAAGCCCTATTCAAATCACTTTCACTTACCACGTTTATACAACCTAAGGTATAATTGCTCATCTTCCGTTAATGACCTAGCACCTGCACCTAAGCATATTCTTAAGTTAGGCTAACCCCTAAACAATCAACGAGAACCTTGCAACAACATACATTCAAGCATTTGTATTTCAGCAAAATGAATACTATGTAGCGGCGCAGTAAACTAGTCATAACTGAAGATTTATAAATCCAAATGATATGCAACAAGACAATCTGGAAAGCTTATAAAATTGTCTACAATACATTTTCAGACCTCAAAGCATGATTCAAACCTTTACCAGGTCGAATTCATCAATCAACAGAAGTCTATCCTCACAAGGCAGAGAATCAGCCAAAACTGCAATCTAACTTTAAACAGCTGTAGTTTCTAAACTACTGGGCCAAATGCCCTCAAATTTTGACAGGAGCTAGCTACCTAATTTATCTACAACTCTTGTATTCAACTCATTCACAGAAAACCAAAATATCATGGGGAACTTTTCAAAGTCCCCAGATCTGTCCAGAGGGACATAATGCAAACAATTAATTACTAACTTATGATATAAATACTTAATTGGACAAAACAAACTTTACTGATATATCACACATATCACAAGAACACCAGAAGGTAGGGGGTTCATCACCAAAACATTTCCTCTAATACCTTTCTTAATTTATTTAATTAATTAGAGAAAATAGTAAACATATATGAAAGCTACACCATTAAATCTACAAAAATTATAGTAGACCCTACATGCCCTAAGTAGACTACCATAAAAATTTCACACCATTTTAGTAAGTACAACAGCCTACACAAAAATGGTAAGGCAGAATGGCTTAAAATGGCATAATTATGAAACCTTAGTGAAAAGTGTCAAGCAAGAGATTTCATATTTTTCCTACCATCTATAAGGTACCAAGATACTACATACCAAGTTTCATGGCCATAGGATTCATAATTAATTTACTAAACTTCACCCAAGTATCTACCAATGATAAAAAGAAAATCTATAACTCAAAAACTACACATGCAATGACTCTCAAATTTTAACCAGAGCTTCTACTATACAATACTAGCTTACCCACAAAATTTCATAATTTTTGGATCACAGAAACTCAAGATATGATTTAAACAAGTTTGCATGCATACAAAAACACTTTTCAAGTTCCTATTTAATTCATCCAAAATTTCTACATAATATGCTCAAGACATATTTTTCTTAAATACTAGACCTAACTGTGAGTCTCACAAAATTGGAACCATCCAATTTGGATCTACATAACAGGAGATACAAAAATATCAAATAAGCAATCAAAACTGTATTTTTGAACTATCCTTAAGAACAACAGCCACTGACATGTGGGACCCGGCTGTCAGCCGACCCCACTGGTCAGCGACAGCAAAGCAGAGGAGGCAGCTGCGACGCACGGAAGACGGCGTAGCTCGCCTACGGCGAGAGCTCCGGTGACACCAGGGTTACCTACATGATCTACGTGATGCGGTGAATCGATTGGTGCGACTAGCTCGAGCTATGACCTAACGGAGGTGGCTCGTCGCCGGTGATGGCGGCACGGCTGAGCTCCGGCGCGAGCTGCCGGCGACGGCAAGCCACGGCTAGCTCAACCGAGCACGGCGTGAGCTACCAGAAGTCGCCACGGTGCTAACATGACAAAGAAACAGGGACGGGACGATTCCTA
Source organism: Miscanthus floridulus (assembly GCF_019320115.1). Lineage (NCBI taxonomy): Eukaryota > Viridiplantae > Streptophyta > Magnoliopsida > Poales > Poaceae > Miscanthus > Miscanthus floridulus. The sequence continues at coordinate 80,009,568 of NC_089598.1, forward strand.
GCTACCCCGGCCACGGCGGCCTCATCTCCGGCGAGGTCACGCCCATGGCGGTGACGGCGGAAATGGTCACTGTGACCTTACCAAAGCACGAACGGCGCAGCTAGGAGGTGGAGAAGGTAGAGGAGGACACGACGGAGCTATGGTGAAGACGGAGTTCGCGTTTTTGCAGTGGTTCGCGAGCTCGGCGACGGCGAAGCTCGCTCAGCAGCAATGGCGGGCACTGAGATCGGTCGCTGCTTGCGGTGGAGGCGATGCAAATGAAAATTTGAACTGCGAACTGGTCGGGCAGGTGCGTGTGAGTGTGCCCATCGTGGCTGGCCTTGCCAGGGCGTCCGCAGCACGTGGCAGCAAGCTCAGGCGACCGGCGACGCGCGGCACACATGCGTCGAGCGTTTTCTGAATCGGTGAACACTGTAGCTCGCCATTCAGTGCTCCATTCACCGACTGACAGCGTTAATTGATTGTGTTTGATTTCTCAATTCGTGGCGAATCAGTGGAAACAATGTTCATGAAAGTTGTAGAGTTATAGTAGGGCTACAACTTTGGTTTAGCAATCAACAGCCAGTTCACCATGGATTAAGAGTTATATCAAGCCAAAGTCAGCCCATTCAAACTGAAATGGCAGTTAAGACTTAGCAAAATTTTCAAGTGTTGACTCCACCTTCAAATCTGACTTGTGGGACCTTTTTGAACATGTTGTGCACATTTTCAAGACTTGACTTCTAAACAAAGTTTGTTCCTTATATAATTCTCTACAACTTTGCTTTAGGTTGCCCAGACATGCAAACATCCTAAGCTACACTTTTTAAACAGTCAAACACAGGAGCTCTAGGCGTCCAAATTGGTCAACCATGACTTGGAAACCTAATTAGGCAAAATGATCAACATGAACAATGTTCCAAATGACATTTTATGTATAACTGAGTTACTTACAAGTATTTCTAGCCACACCATGCATTGGTCACACAAGAATCAATCAAGGTATGTACTGAAACAACAAAAAACACAAGAAATGTTGCAAATGTTTCATAGTCATGTTTCACATGTTTCATGATCTTGTTGCATAGTATTAACTAATCTTGTTTCACTAAGTGAGTGGCACATGTTGCACTTAAGTGTTGCACACTTTACATTTCATAAAAGAACAACACACGTGAAATATACAACACGTTGCAATGTTTCGAAATTATGTTTCATGTGCTATAAGTTCACAAATGGATGCATGATGCTCATGTTTATGAAATGCAGTGCAAATGTGGAAGCTAAACACCAGGGGTGTTACAGCCCTCCCCCCTTATAAAAATCTCGTCCCGAGATTTGAAAAGCGTACCATTGTTGATAGAATTCCTTATAACCATCCCTCAAATAGTCTTCCCTTTCCCACGTTGCATCGCGTTCACTACCCTGATTGCTCCACATGACTTTATAGAACTTGACTACCTGACTCTGAGTCACTCGTTCACGAGTGTCAATCACTCGAACCGGCTTTTCTTCAAAGGTCAAATTAGATTTTAACTCGATATCCCCCAATGGAACTCTCTCTTCAGGGACGCGAAGACATTTCTTCAATTGGGATACATGAAAGACATTAAAGATAGCACTCATCTTAGGAGGTAATTGAATCTTGTACGCCACTTTACCACTTTGTCCAATGATTTCAAACGGACCAACATATCTCGGCGCAAGCTTTCGCTTCACACCAAAGCGTTGGACACTCTTCATAGGTGAGACTTTCAGATAAACGAAGTCTCCAACTTCGAACTCAATAGGTTTCCTACGTCGATCAGCATAACTCTTCTGCCTAGCTTGAGCTACCAGCTGTCACAGAACCGACCAATTTATAAGAGCACAAGTACAAAAACAATCGCCGGAACGATCAAATTCTCGAACTTGAGCCCATATAAACCCGGTAGTCAACCGAAATCTCGAAGGATTTCAAACCAACTTGCATACAACCAAGATCACAGTAATCCAACATAACATATCGTACGTTACAACATTTCACAGATGTTCGCAAATAGATTACATCATCACAGAGTCATTGTTATTACAAAACGAGTCTTGTAAAACATGCGGAAGCAAATAGTTTAACTCACACACCGAGTTCAAATACACATACTGGTTCGCTGATCACAGACCGCAAAAGCATTCAGATAAGAGAAAGGAAATCATGCCCATGATCTAGTCCTCATCACCTGCCGGGTGGAGACAATACTTGCAGAATCCCTGATATAGGAGGTCATCTGCAACAAGAGGGAATAAACCCTGAGTACGGGAATGTACTCAGCTAGACTTACCCGTCGAAAACCAAACAAATGACACCAAGGATTATGCATAGCTTAATGTAGTGGAGCTAGCTGATATTTTCTTTTTGCAGAAAAGCATAAGTAATATTGATCAACTCTTAACCTGAACTAGCAGTAACTTTTTAGCCATTAACCTGTCATCTATATTAGCACCTGTACTAAGCAATCATTTTATTAGGGTGCAAACATTAATAACCATATCAGGTATTCATTGTGGCAACCTTATCATCATCCATTTAACCATATCGTTAAATTAATTGAATCTACGTTGCCGCTGCTCAGTCAAGTTCTCACTATCCGGGAGAGATGGCGATTCGAATCGATTCCTATCCAGCTGGAGGGGTATTCCTAAACACAAACCCTGCTTCCCCCGTTAGGGTCGCAACAAGTCACCTTTGGTACAATTCAGGAGTCGCGGGTCCGAACAGATCGGCATTCTCAGAGAACCACTCCGCCAAGGTTGTTCGGGACTCTAACCCGCCTTGGACTTATGCCAATGGCTCTCCGCACATCCTTACTACCTCCAGAGTGCCGCCACTGCTCGCGTTCCCGGCCTGAATCGAGCTACTAGGCTTCGCGGTCGGAACGACTTATCCGGCCAGCTAAGTGTTAGGCTGCGTTCAACATGACATGAGGATGTACAGCGTATCGGTCCTTAAACGACTCAGACGGAGTCACTATGTTCAAACCTACACAAGACCCCGCCCGGTCTTAATTCATTATTTACATGGTTCTTTTCCACGATAGCAAATATAGCCAACCGTGATCCACCTCATCCTAAAGCTCACAGGTGACAGGAAATCACCTGACTTCTACCGCACTAAGCATGGCTAAGCATTTAACCCGTTCCTAAACTTAATAGGATTCCAGTGCGATATCTGGACAAGGAAGGATATAATGCAGCAATTGGTTTCAACCAATTCCTATACTTAATGCATCATCAACAATAAAAGATACTCAATGTATTTGTGAAAACATAGGAGGCTTAATATGCTCCGGGGCTTGCCTTTCAGGAACGAGGAAGGCTGGTGGTTAGGGCACTCGGGCAATTTCTCCGCGGCAACTGCTTCGTCGGCTTCCTGCACTTCGGGTTCCTCCTCCTGGTTGGCTCCCTCGAACTCCAGCAACGTCACTCCCTCCGGCACACCTATTGCATGAATGTGCAAGATAACTATCATGGATGCACATGTACGAATGTCGGGGATGCTCGGGGAATGCACATGTTCGCTGTAGTTTGCATATTCCAACTTAAGCCCTATTCAAATCACTTTCACTTACCACGTTTATACAACCTAAGGTATAATTGCTCATCTTCCGTTAATGACCTAGCACCTGCACCTAAGCATATTCTTAAGTTAGGCTAACCCCTAAACAATCAACGAGAACCTTGCAACAACATACATTCAAGCATTTGTATTTCAGCAAAATGAATACTATGTAGCGGCGCAGTAAACTAGTCATAACTGAAGATTTATAAATCCAAATGATATGCAACAAGACAATCTGGAAAGCTTATAAAATTGTCTACAATACATTTTCAGACCTCAAAGCATGATTCAAACCTTTACCAGGTCGAATTCATCAATCAACAGAAGTCTATCCTCACAAGGCAGAGAATCAGCAAAAACTGCAACCTAACTTTAAACAGCTGTAGTTTCTAAACTACTGGGCCAAATGCCCTCAAATTTTGACAGGAGCTAGCTACCTAATTTATCTACAACTCTTGTATTCAACTCATTCACAGAAAACCAAAATATCATGGGGAACTTTTCAAAGTCCCCAGATCTATCCAGAGGGACATAATGCAAACAATTAGTTACTAACTTATGATATAAATACTTAATTGGACAAAACTAACTTTACTGATATATTACACATATCACAAGAACACCAGAAGGTAGGGGGTTCATCACCAAAACATTTCCTCTAATACCTTTCTTAATTTATTTAATTAATTAGAGAAAATAGTAAACATATATGAAAGCTACACCATTAAATCTACAAAAATTACAGTAGACCCTACATGCCCTAAGTAGACTACCATAAAAATTTCACACCATTTTAGTAAGTACAACAGCCTACACAAAAATGGTAAGACAGAATGGCTTAAAATGGCATAATTAGGAAACCTTAGTGAAAAGTGTCAAGCAACAGATTTCATATTTTTCCTACCATCTATAAGGTACCAAGATACTACATACCAAGTTTCATGGCCATAGGATTCATAATTAATTTACTAAAATTCACCCAAGTATCTACCAATGATAAAAAGAAAATCTATAACTCAAAAACTACACATGCAATGACTCTCAAATTTTAACCAGAGCTTCTACTATACAATACTAGCTTACCCACAAAATTTCATAATTTTTGGATCACAGAAACTCAAGATATGATTTAAACAAGTTTGCATACATACAAAAACACTTTTCAAGTTCCTATTTAATTCATCCAAAATTTCTACATAATATGCTCAAGACATATTTTTCTTAAATACTAGACCTAACTGTGAGTCTCACAAAATTGGAACCATCCAATTTGGATCTACATAACAGGAGATACAAAAATATCAAATAAGCAATCAAAACTGTATTTTTGAACTATCCTTAAGAACAACAGCCACTGACACGTGGGACCCGGCTGTCAGCCGACCCCACTGGTCAGCGACAGCAAAGCAGAGGAGGCGGCTGCGACGCACGGAAGACGACGTAGCTCGCCTACGGCGAGAGCTCCGGTGACACCAGGGTTACCTACATGATCTACGTTCTGCGGTGAATCGATTGGTGCGACTAGCTCGAGCTATGACCTAACGGAGGTGGCTCGTCGCCGGTGATGGCGGCACGGCTGAGCTCCGGCGCGAGCTACCGGCGACGGCAAGCCACGGCTAGCTCAACCGAGCACGGCGTGAGCTACCAGAAGTCGCCACGGTGCTAACACGGCAAAGAAACAGGGACGGGACGATTCCTAGCTACCCCGGCCACGGCGGCCTCATCTCCGGCGAGGTCACGCCCATGGCGGTGACGGCGGAAATGGTCACTGTGACCTTACCAAAGCACGAACGGCGCAGCTAGGAGGTGGAGAAGGTAGAGGAGGACACGGCGGAGCTATGGTGAAGATGGAGTTCGTGTTTTTGCAGTGGTTCGCGAGCTCGGTGACGGCGAAGCTCGCTCAGCAGCAATGGCGGGCGCTGAGCTCGGTCGCTGCTTGTGGTGGAGGCGATGCAAATGAAAATTTGAACTGCGAACTGGTCGGGCAGGTGCGTGTGAGTGTGCCCGTCGTGGCTGGCCTTGCTAGGGCGTCCGCGGCGCGTGGCAGCAAGCTCAGGCGACCGGCGACGCGCAGCACACACGCGTCGAGCGTTTTCTGAATCGGTGAACACTGTAGCTCGCCATTCAGTGCTCCATTCACCGACTGACAGCGTTAATTGATTGTGTTTGATTTCTCAATTCGTGGCGAATCAGTGGAAACAATGTTCATGAAAGTTGTAGAGTTATAGTAGGGCTACAACTTTGGTTTAGCAATCAACAGCCAGTTCACCATGGATTAAGAGTTATATCAAGCCAAAGTCGGCCCATTCAAACTGAAATGGCAGTTAAGACTTAGCAAAATTTTCAAGTGTTGACTCCACCTTCAAATCTGACTTGTGGGACCTTTTTGAACATGTTGTGCACATTTTCAAGACTTGACTTCTAAACAAAGTTTGTTCCTTATATAATTCTCTACAACTTTGCTTTAGGTTGCCCAGACATGCAAACATCCTAAGCTACACTTTTTAAATAGTCAAACACAGGAGCTCTAGGGGTCCAAATTGGTCAACCATGACTTGGAAACCTAATTAGGCAAAATGATCAACATGAACAATGTTCCAAATGACATTTTATGTATAACTGAGTTACTTACAAGTATTTCTAGCCACACCATGCATTGGTCACACAAGAATCAATCAAGGTATGTACTGAAACAACGAAAAACACAAGAAATGTTGCAAATGTTTCATAGTCATGTTTCACATGTTTCATGATCTTGTTGCATAGTATTAACTAATCTTGTTTCACTAAGTGAGTGGCACATGTTGCACTTAAGTGTTGCACACTTTACATTTCATAAAAGAACAACACACGTGAAATATACAACACGTTGCAATGTTTCGAAATTATGTTTCATGTGCTATAAGTTCACGAATGGATGCATGATGCTCATGTTTATGAAATGCAGTGCAAATGTGGAAGCTAAACACCAGGGGTGTTACACGTATAAGTTGATAACTGAAGATGGAAAAGAAGTTAACAATACATGGCACATCAGCCAACTAAGAAGATTCTACGCATGAAAACAACTCAAGGAAGAATATATATACAAGCCACAAGAGATCAACGTTCATGATCAATAAAGATGGTGTTCCTCGACAACATATGTATTATTATGGATTTCCCAAAGTTGTTTTCACTAAGCATATCAACGTTCATGATCAATAAAGATGGTGTTCCTCGACAACATATGTCTTATTATGGCTTTCCCCCAGTTCTTTTCACTAAGCATACCGACCGGGAGCAAAAGAGCTGAAAAGATGCTTGAGCCCGCCGATGAGGGTAGCTAATAAGCTAACACCCAAATCAAAAAGCAAAATGGCTGAAATTATGCTTGAGCATACCGGTCGAGAGCAAAAGAGCTGAAAAGATGCTTAAGCCCACCGATAAGGGTAGCTAATAAGCTAACACCCAAACCAAAAAACAAAATGGCTAAAATTATGCCTGAGCATACCGACCGAGAGCAAAAGAGCTGAAAAGATGCTTGAGCCCGCCGATGAGGGTAGCTAATAAGCTAACACCCGAACCAAAAAGCAAAATGGTTGAAATTATGCCTGAGCAAACCGGCCGAGAGCAAAAGAGCTGAAAAGATGCTTGAGCCCGCCGATGAGGGTAGCTAATAAGCTAACAGCAAAATGGCTGAAATTATGCCTAAGCATACCGGCCGAGAGCAAAAGAGCTGAAAAGATGCTTGAGCCCATCGATGAGGGTAGCTAATAAGTTAACTCCTGAACCAAAAAGCAAAATGGCTGAAATTATGCCTGAGCATACCGGCCGTGAACAAAAAAGGCAAAAAGATGCTTGAGCCTGCCGATGAGGGTAGCTAATAAGTCAACACCTAGACCGATCCTAAGATATTTTTACAACCAGGGGAAGAGCCAGATGCTGGCCACATCTTGAGTTAAGCATAAAAGCTAAAAAGAAGAAGCTAAAGATACTTGAGATCGCTGGTCCTAAGTCTCTTCAGTACTAACAAGAACAAAAAGGTTGTCAGGACAAAGATCTACTTAACCTGAGTTGTTTACACGGTAGCCAGACAAGCACTCGACAAATCAAGAAAGTTTGTCAAGACAACGATCTACATATACCAAGTTGTTTACATGGCGTAGACGAAAGACTGACAAGCACTTGACAAAATCAAGAAGATTTGACAAGACAACGATCTGCATATACCAAGTTGATTACATGGCGTAGATAAAAGCCATACAAACGCTCGACCTATCAAGGAGTGATCCTACAACGGATGAAACAACACGACCACCATAAACTATGGATGCACACCACCACCATACAACTACATCTGACAACAACAGACTACCAGAGAATATACCAAGATCCAATTCTTTTTTAATAAAAGAACCCAGATATATGCTTGGGGGCTGCAACAGGAGAGGTTTTCAGTTCTTTGAACAACTCAGATTTAAGACCCTCCAACTCTTTGTTCCAAATAGCAAGAGGCTCGAGGGCTACACTCAGTGAGTGCACTTTTTCTTCAAAAAAGCGCACATCACTCAGAAGAATTCTCCAAGACAGGAATTTTCAAAAAACATAAGATTCAAGACCCTCCAACTTTTTGTTCCAAATAGCAATAGGCTCGGGGGCTACACTCAGTGAGTGCACTTTTTTCTTCAAAAAAACGCACGTCACCAAGAAGACTTCTTCAAGATAGACCACTTCAAGGCCTTAAGACAAAAAGAACCTAGACCGAGCTATATCCGAGTTCTTTTTGATAAAGAACCCGGGTATATGCTCGGGAGCCCTTCGACGAAGAATCAGAGCAATTTCAAGACAAGACCCTCTAGCTCCTTGTTCCAAATAGCAAGAGGCTCGAGGGCTACACCCAGATGGGAGTACTTTTTCTTCAAAAAAAAGAAAAAGAAAAGAAAAGGTACACACCACCCGAAGATCTCACGAAGCGCTACATGGTTTTGCTCAAGAAAGCACTCGAACGACGCTTGTTCCTACTCGACAAGACCTGAAGGAACAAGATGAGGCTTCTAGAGCTCAACCATGAAGTGCTCGGAGGCTTGTCGATGCGGGACCTACGGGATACCCCTCAAGGAAGGGAGAAGATCTAGTCTAACTAGGATTCTTTCCATTTAATCTTAGTAGTAGTATTATTCTATAATCCTACTAGGAACTCTCATTATAAACTAACTAGGACTCTAGCCTCCTGACTATATAAAGGAGGGCGGAGTTCCTGGAAGAGGAGTTAGAGACAACACTTTACAATCAATCTAACGCAAAGGCTAACACCGACTGGACGTAGGGCTATTACTCGATCACGGTCGAGGGCCCGAACCAGGATAAATCGACTGTCTCTTGCGTTTATCGTCGAGTTCTACATACGCTGAAGCTCGAACAAACTGCCCCGGGTACCCCCGTGGTAGGCTATTAGTGGTGAAACATCGACATCGATGGGCATGTTATGTTGCCCCCAGATCAGTTGAAGAATAAGAAGTTCTACAAGTTCCACAATGCTACTTCTCATTCTACTAATGAATGCAGAATCTTCCGGCAGCATATATACAGAGGGCTATTCAACAAGGGAGGCTCAAATTTAATACGCCTTGGAAAATGAAAGTTGATGACAATCCTTTCCCAGGAGATCAAAACATGGTTGATGCTAGGCTGATCAAAGGAAAGACTAAGGTCCTAACATCAACCAAATAAAAAAAGCTAGAACAGTCGATCCCAAGATGCAAATATTGGCCGACGAGTACAGAGAAATTAGAAGACATCGCACTAAGCAAAAGAGCCAATATGAGCAGGGGAAACGTCAAAAGCAAGGGCAACAAGGCCGCGAGTTACATCTTGAATTCTGTTGAATATGTGGCAGTGACAGAAGAAAAAGGATTATCAACATTGGTTAAAGGATCAAGAATACCAGCATCAACTGGAAAAAAGTGGTATGAAAGGAAGCAAGCCGAATCACATTGGAATTGTCCTTTCTTCAGACATTGCTGGAATGAAAGTTTGAAATTGCCTACCAGACATGACTGTCTAGAATGCAGCAATCAATATTGAGAGTTTAGGCAATTTCAATCCAACCGCCGGTCTATCCATGCTCAAGACGCATATCATCATAATAACATGGATCGACGCTTAAAAAATAAAAGTGTTCATGATCAGCTTGGAAAACAAGTTGTTGACCAAGACTGGGCTGATAATGAAGAAGAAGGCAACAAAAGAAAATATGTTTGGCAAGAAGGCCAATGGTGTCCAGGAGGTTTAACAAGAAGCCAGAAGAGAAGGGTGCAACACTTAAGGAATAAAGAGTTGGAACAGACTCAGGCACCCGATAAACCTCAAGTATGGCGTACTAAGCAAACAGCCGATAGAAAGCAACCATCGGCTAATATCCAAATGGCTTTTCTGTTGTCATCGGAATTCAGAGTCAATGGTAAAAGCCAACAGCCGATCCAAGCAGTCGGCTTTAAAAATTTGTCTTAATGGATAATCCAATAGATGGTATAGATGGCAAACTAGGACACGGCTTCATGTCGACCGATGAATTGGAAGAGGTAGATATTGGTTCTAGAGATAGGCCTAGGCCGACATACGTAAGTGCTAAGTTGGATCCAGAGTATAAATGAGAATTAATTTATTTATTAAAGGAATTTAAAGACTGCTTTGCTTGGGAATACTATGAGATGCCTGGTTTAGACCAGTCAATTGTTGAACAACGGTTGCCAATCAAACCTAGATATCGGCCGTTTAAACAAGCTCCAAGGAGATTTAACCCGAACATGCTTGAAGATATCAAAAAGGAGTATGAAAGGTTACTAGAAGCAAAATTTATCTGACCATGCAGATATGCAAAGTGGATATCGAATGTTGTCCCTGTATATAAGAAGAATGGAAAATTGAGAGTTTGCATCGATTTCAGGGATCTGAACAAAGCCACACCCATGGATCGTTATCCGATGCCGATACCTGATATGTTAGTGGATGCAGCAGCCGGGCACAAGGTTATTAGCTTTATGGACGGCAATGCAGGATACAACCAAATTTTCATGGTTGAGGAAGACATATCAAAGACCGCTTTTAGGTGCCCCGGTGCAATTGGTCTGTTCGAGTGGGTTGTGATGACCTTTGGTCTAAAGAATGCCGGTGCAACTTATCAAAGGGCGATGATTACATTTTCCATAAGTTGATCGGCAGAATTGTTGAAATCTATATCGATGATGTGATGATAAAATTCAAAGGGTACAAAGAGCACCTAGCTGACTTACGAGAGACTCTGGAATGCACAAGAAAACATGGTTTAAAGATGAATCCTAATAAGTGAGCTTTTGGAGTATCAGCTGGATAATTCTTGGGATTCATGGTCCACGAGAGAGGAATCGAAGTTGGTCAGAAAAGCATAAAAGCAATTGATGAGGTAGTTCTACCGACTACTAAAACAGAGTTGCAATCTCTGCTTGGTAAGGTCAATTTCATCAAAAGATTCATTTCAAATTTGTTGAAAAGGATCCTGCCATTTTCTCCCTTGTTGAAGTTGAAGAATGATCAAGAATTCAAGTGGGGTGACATACAACAAAAGGCGTTTGAAGAGAAAAAAGAATACATGAAGCGTCCTGGTCCCTCCTCAGCAAGGCAAGCCTTTTAAGTTGTACATATCGGCTGATGACAAGACAATTGGATCGGCCTTGATGCAAGAATTTGAAGGAAAAGAGAGAGTTGTTTTCTATCAGAGTAGAAGACTACTGGATCCAGAGACAAGATATTCTCCCACCGAAAAGTTATGCTTGTGCTTATATTTCTCTTGCACTAAGTTGTGACACTACTTATTATCGGCCGAGTGTACAGTTGTTTCTAAGGCCGATGTGGTTAAGCACTTGTTATCAATGCCAATACTGAATGGAAGAGTGGAAAAGTAGATTCTTGCGTTATCAGAATTTGTCTTGAAGTATGAATCGGCTAAAGCAGTTAAGGGACAAATAATGGCCGATTTTGTCACCTAGCATCATAAGCCAAGCATTGGTTATGTAGAGCCGATGCCTTGGACGTTATTCTTTGATGGATCCGTGCAAGCAAGGTGGTGGCATTGGTATTGTTATTATTTCGCCTCAGGGGACAAGTTTTGAGTTTGCTTTTCCAACTGAACCAATGATTACTAACAATCAAGCGGAGTATGAAGCTGTTCTTAAGGGACTTCAACTTCTTCACGAAGTAGAGGCCAAAGCAATTGAAGTATTTGGGGATTCACAATTAATTATTAATCAGTTGATTAGCCTATATGAGTGCAAAGAAGAAACTTTGAAAGGATAGTATGATGAGTGCCAAAAGCTGCTCAAGGAGTTTCTTCATATCTCTTTCCAACATATTCTGAGAGCACAAAACCAAGAGGCTAATCGTCTAGCTCAAAGTGCATCAGGATATTGAGTGTTTCGAGAAGTCTTGAGTAGTGCAGCCTCAAGTGATGATTGGAGAGTCAAAATAGCCGATTACCTCAGAGATCTGTCTCAGAAAGTTACCAGAAAGCTAAGGTATAAATTGGCTAAGTATGTTTTGTTAGATGATCAATTGTATTATAAAACAGTCGATGGGGTGTAGCTCAAATGTTTAAACCAAGAAGAAGCTAAGGTGTTGATGGGTGAGGTGCATGAAGGGATATGTGGAGCTCATCAATAGGCTTATAAGATGAAATGGATTATTCGCAGAATTGGATATTTCTGGCCAATGATATTAGAAGATTGTTTTGAATATTACAAGGGGTTCCAGGACTATCAATGTTTTGGTAATGTCCAGAGATCGCCTGCGTCGACCATGAATCCAATAATCAAGCCATAGCCGTTTTGAGGTTGGGGAATTGATTTAATTGGCTAGATTTTTCCGCCTTCAAGCAAAGGACACAAGTTCATATTGGTAGCAACAAATTAGTTCACTAAATAGGTTGGGGCAATTCCTTTGAAGACGGTAACCTCAAAGAACATGATTGATTTTGTTAGGGAACACATTGTGTATTGTTTTGGGATTCCTCAAACTATAACTACCGATCAAGGGACAATGTTCACATCAGAAGAGTTTGGGGATTTTGCTACTAGTATGAGAATCAAGCTACTGAATTTCTTTCCTTACTATGCTCAGGCTAATGGCTAGGTAGAGGCGTCCAACCAAATTATGATTAAGCTGATTAAGAAAAAGATTGAGGAACAGCCAACGAAGTGGCATTCGACGCTAAATGAGACACTGTGGGCATATAGGATGGCATGTCATGGATCAATTAAAACATCGCCTTACGAACTTGTGTACGACCATAATGCAGTTCTTCCTTGGGAAGTTCGGACTGGATCAAGACGTGTTATACTACAAAATGATTTGTCAGCCGAAGTCTACAAGAATCTTATGATAGACAATTTGGAGGACTTGAGTTGCCTTCGGCTGCGTGCTCTTGAAAATATCGAAGCCAATAAACAGAGGGTTGCAAAATATTACAATAAAAAGGTCAAGATTAAGCAATTATCTGAAGAAGACTTGGTCTGGAAAGTGAAATTGTCGATCAGGTCAAAGGACAATAAATTCGGCAAATGGTCACCTCACTGGGAAGGACCTTATCGGATCAAACGTTGTGCGCCTAGTAATGTTTATATTTTGGAAACACTAAGAGGCGAGGAAGAATTTGGCCAAGCAATCAATGGGAAATATCTAAAGAAATATTACCCTAACGTTTAGATTAATACTTAATAACCAACTTGTTCGGTCGTCAACTCTGATAGCCAATATCAGAAAGGTATCGCCTCTAGTGCAAAAATAGGCCCAGAGTGGTAAAAGCCGGTACGATGTGTATCGCCTATAGAAGCAAAGCAAACACGGACGAAGTGATGTGTATGAAGTACGAAACAAAGGAAAATCACTCAAGACGAAGAAGTTGTTTGCTAAATATCACCTATTACAAGCTATGGGCCGGAAAATACTTTGCTTACGATATCATCGGCCAGGGTGTTGAAAGCTACATGGCGGCGCTAGAAAAATCCTCAATCAAACGCTCATGCTCCCCAGGGTGCGCCGCGTCTAGAAAACCGGGGGGAAGAAGATGAAGATTGTGGCCAGAACGGGCTTGTGCAGCAGCCAACACCATGGCAGCACCATGACAAACGCCATGAAGAGCGTCCTCCCTAACATGGTTCAGGATGTCATGCAAGTGGACCACCAGAATGGTGCCCCTGACATTGACAAATCCTGCCACGTGATCCGCGATTGATCGAAGGCTTTCCAACCGAGCAGTTAGATCTAAAAGGATTTAAAGAAAGAATGATCAGAAATTTTGAGGGCAAAATTAAGAAGACAGAAAAATTGTGGTAGATGTCTCACCCACGATTTTGGCTTCAGCTCTGGCCAACCTTTCCCCCACCGGGCTGGCCTCAAGAGATGATCGGCCATGAATCATGGCCAAAGTTGATTCTATGAGGGAGAGGTAGCTGGCCAGATTCTGGTCAGTCCGATCGATGGAGGCCAGCAGATCGTCACTGATGATTTGCCTCCTCAGGCAGTGGGGGTGCTAGCGGCGAATCGGTGCTAAAGGTGACTCCAAAGACTGAACAGAGTCAGCCCTCTGCTCCAGAACGATGGGAGCAGCCCAAGTTGCACCCTCTAGGCGATGAAGGCGCTGGCACGATGGTGCAGATCCGTTGAGGGCCTCCTCAGCAGACCTCTTATTATTCTCCATGATCTCAAACCTATGGAAAAAGTAGGAACTATACTAAGGATGCAAAAGGTTTGAGATGAAGCGGGTTGTTGTTCGATCCACAGTCATGGCCCATATATATAGCCTGGGAAGGTGAGAAGATAGATTTCGCCAGGGGTGTGAAATTGGAATCAGAAATGGAAGCAGATCGACACTCCAGAAATTTAGGGGACAGATAATGAAGAGATAACAGATTTGAACTTATTGCTTCCCCAAAACATATCATAAGACGGATACGAAGAATTTACATTGACTGGAGATCAACCCATCAAGGCTTCTTTGCATTGAAGGGAGTTCGGGTCCCCATAAGGCCGAAGGTCATCGTGAACCGAATTACATCGGCTCATTGATAAAAGTGTACCAGAGAAGGGAAAGGCTGCCCGCCTGACAGATGCCCAGCCAATTTCTCGGTGAACTGAGAAACTATGAGAAAGAAGCATGTGGCTTTCCCGGTGGGCGTTTAGTGGAACAAACAAGGGGAAGGTGTACACACATTTTAGCCCTTGCAAACACTAGAACAGCTTTGCGAGCATGGAGAGAAGACTCAGGTGATATCACAAGAATTCTTCTAACCGCAATAGCTGGTCTTCTTGCTCAACGAGGCGCTAGAATGAGCGACACAATCACCCTATGCACAAGAATTCTTCTAACCGCTCAAGATTTTCATAGCAAAATGATAGACCATGGAGGGTCTGGCGGAGTCAGAAGCACTCGAGGGGGCAGATAGAAGAGAAACATGGCAGAATTGTTGAGTTGCTCTCGCTAGGGTCGGATAGACATTTTATAGCCAGCCTAGAAATATAAATCCAAGTGCCCGTGAAGCAATGATGCTCTCGTAAAAAGTTTTGAAGCATGGGCTCATGAGCTGGCATAGGCGACGACAAACGGTAGACCCCCAGATTAAGATTCTCTACCCGTGACTGTAGACCTATCGGGGGTACAGATGCGATAATTTTGAAATAAAATTACTTTTATCCCAAAATTGGAGAGCATGTGTTTACCCCAAAATTTGGAAGAAGAGTCGCAAGAGACTCGAAAGCTCCCAAGATCATGTCAGCAGAGAATCAATTACGTGCAGATCGGAATTAGCTGATTCAAATGCAGTACTAGAATCGACTTTCTTTAGGCAACGTCAGCGAATAATGACGACGCTGGGACAAAACATGATGGACTCTACAAAAAGGGAAAGATTAGAGTCTAAGTTATCTTAAATTAGGAATGTTTTCTCTTAGGGCCAAAGATTGTGATGAGTCATGCTTAGATATGAGTTATACATAGGTCCCGGGTATAAATATCAAACCACAGCTATTGTAAAGGACATACAATCAATCAAATACCAGTTATTTATTTTTTTCGGCTCCGGCCACCCCTTAGGAGTAGGAGTAGAGTAGATCTCGGCGAGTTCTTCAGCAAGTACAACTGCATCGATCTGGTCGAACTCCACTGCTTGTCTGTAAGTACCGTCATGGCTTATACCTCTGTTCGTATGGCTGCATCGATCTAGTCGACCTCCACTATGACTCTGGTAAAAGTTAGTTATTGACTTTTGTCTAGTTCAAGTACGGCTGCATCGATCCGGTCAACCTCCACTGCTCGAACTAAATTAAGGTCAAGTTATTGGCTCTATCTAAGGGAGGCGTTCCTTCGGATAGATTCATTAAGTTATCGATATTGCTTATTGTTTCCATTATTTATTTAATTACAGCAATATCACTTCGTCTAATTAGGATTGATCTAGATCGGCCTTACATCTTTTTTAACCCATTGTTTGTTAATTTAAACTGATCTAATCTGCACTTTAAATGATGAGTTATATTTTATCGGCTGTTTTACATCAATCTTGATCGTGCATAGCGTGCGGTTAAGGCATGTTTGATCTTGAGTAGATCTATTGGCTAGCGAAAATTGTTCCATGGCCTGTTATCACGGCCTGTGTGATTCTGCCTCACACCCCACTGTTAGCACCATAGAGTAGGCATCGTTATTTGGTAGATCTATTCCTGAGATGGCATGACCTTAACTGTGCGCTATGCCTGAATCGGCTGTTTTAGCCGATATCAAACACTTTCACGAACAGTTCGCATCACGAGATCGTTGAAGTAGCGATAGTTTGAAAGATGTGTTAGCCCCATGATCTTATTATTGTATTACGGCCTACATGATTCTGCCTCATGCCCCACTGATATTAGTAATAATTAGGGTCGTCGAAGTCTATTGTTGTTTCTATGGCCTGCATGATTCTACCTCATGCCCCACTGGTTATAGCGATAGATGAGATCTAACATGTTCATTAGATTTATTTTTATTAAATGGTTGAATGTTGATGAACTGTTTCTTTTATAAAGGAGTTCGGTTGCTTGCAGTCATTGGCTTAGCATGAATTAATTATTGTTGACATCTTATTGCCATTGACTAATATTTGTCTAAAGAATGATATTCATCCTGAATGATAACCGATTCTTCTTACACAACCCCATGAGCTTTAACCGATTTATTCTTATGGATATGCTGGAATCGACTATTTAGTCGATCTCCTTTCATATCGGCTCTCAGAGCCGCACATTCGGGACTGTCTGGCAACACCGGCATGTTCCACCCTTAATTACTGATAAACTTTCTCTACTTGTCAATTGCAGGGTCAAATTGACTGGCATGTCTCGGGAGGAGTGCGCAGGATCAACCATCCCTGCGTCGAAGCTAGGCGGATCTCCAGCTCCATCAAGCGGCCCCTTTCGGCTTGCTCGTGTGCCCTCGGCACGGGACGAAATTCTGTGTTGACAATAATGCCAACACAGTACAAGTAATGACCAACACCTGGTCCCTTCACAACATAGTTATATTGCAAAGTGTGACCTACACTATAGCTCATCCATGTGTGACACCAGAGCATGTCTATGTACTTCTCCCCTCATGCAGTGACTATCCTCAATACATAGGATAGTGTGTCCTACTCGGGCTCCTAGCCTGTCATTCCTGCATGCGGAGTCAGTGGGACTCCCCAAGGTGAGGTCCGCACTAGGCCACCTTGCCTAGCCTACCTCATCTCTAGTAGTTAGCTACGACCTTTGTGAGGATCCCCAAGTTCGTGCACTCGTTAGAACTCCTAGGCAAATAGCAAGCGTAGAAGGCACATACATATGAAATTGCTAGAGGGTTAATTTTTGTATTTTTGCTAAAAACTAAATTAGAGAGTTGTTTTTAGGAGCTTTTGGAGATGCTAAAGTTTTCTTTGTGTCACTGTCTATCATGGAATCCACCATGTGTTTTTTCTATGCTCCATCTGAACATTTGATCTTATAGTTTCCTATATGATTATTCAATCAGTAGGGTTCAAGATATCAGGATATTCTATTGCTACATTCTTTCTCTATTCGGTTCCAGAATCATGTGTCCCAAAGAAAAGCTTCTTTTTATCACAATATGCACCGTATATATTACCATGTAAGGAAAACGTACATATAAGCGTATAGATACGAACGCAAACGCAAAGGATACTAGGGAGGAAGCTGCCCCATCCAAACTACACAAAGGCCCTCAACAAAAAACAAAAATAAAAAGAAGTCCTTGAGAGCCTTCGTGTCCACCAGAGTAGCCACCTTTCACCAACTTCCGCCATCGACCACATTGCTGGAGAAAGCCGAGACGGACGACCCCATCCGCAGGCCCAGGAGAGTACCATCACCCAGAGGCTTTGAGAAGACCGCAGTAGTATCCCGCATGAACGGGAAGAACTCTAGCAAACATCGACCAGGGACACACCCCGTGCAAACTCGGGCCTGGATCTGCCTATCCCAGCAGAGACCGGGAGAAGAGGGAGCCAGACCATCATACCTGTCCACCGAAACCTGACAACTTCCTCGCGAGCCTCCCTGTGTAGCGCCGCCAACATCATCACTCCTACACAGGAGTCGTCGAAAACTGAAGCTGTAGATCCGGTCGACCTCCACCTCACAAGCCCATCGCCATCTACGGAGGAGAAGATCACGAGGTAGATCGGGACGAGGAGAATCTTATTCCACATAAGCCGCGTCGCCTCCACCAAGCAGACGCCGCCGGGATACAAACCCCAAAAGAAACCTAATCTACACCGCCAGGCAAGGAGACATAGACCCCCCCCCCCACACACACACACACATCGGAGGCCAGGAGGCCACCGGAGGCGGAGGGATCGACGCTCCTGCCTGGCGGGGGCATGGGAAGTTGCAAGCCCTGTTTTCGCCTCGCCTGGGAGAGGTTTCGAGAGAAACCGCTCGTGGGACGAACCTTCTTTCTTTCTTTTTTGGCAATACAAGAAACGCTTATTGATTGCAAATTAGTAAAGAGTGTGCTATGACTTTGAATTTCCCCTATTTTTTCCAAGGGATATAACTTATAGAGAGAGAGAAAAGCAAACTGTACATGGAAAACACCTAATGACATAGTCGACAACAGAGCAATTAATTCCGGGGCTTTGGATATGTGCATCTTCTCTTTGAGGAGCAGTCTTTCTTCCTCTCCTCTTGGACCTCAACACAGTACACACACAGACGCGTTCTCTGGTCTGTCGCGCTTTCAACTCCCCTGTTTCTTACATGGCGACCGGCGAATGCATGTTAGTATGTTACAACCTACAGGGTCGTTAATTCACCCCACAGGTTTCTTAACGATCGGTGCTAAGTACGTACATGTGCGAAGCAATTTACATGATGAGATTAAGGCTTATAAATCTAGTTGTTTGATTTGAAATGAACCGAGGCCTGTGGTCTGTGAGCCGTCCCAGCTGGTACGGTGGCTCTAGCAGGGTTTGCCGGGCCTGCAGGCGAGGGAGCCGGCGTATCGCGTGAGCCTGGTGACGTAGGACCCGGTCTTGGGCTTGATGAGGTCCTTCTTGTGGAACTGCCTGTTGATCTGGCCGCCGCTGACGGTGAAGTTGGCGCCCTCCATGAAGAGGTCGTTCTCCGAGTGCCACACCCAGTTCTTCCACTCCGACTCCGGCGCGTCATGGTGCTTGGTGACCAGCTTCGCCGCAAGGTTTGGCGGTGCGATGTAGCGGTTGCCCTGGCTGACGATGGTCGGGGCCTTGCTGCCGCCGATGGCGTACATGAGCCAGTGCGTGTAGTCGTTGTTCACCACGTGGAAGAATCCCCAACGGCACCTTGGCATTCTCTGCACGAGGCCTCTGCCGAAGTGGTTGAAGGCGACGGTGATCTGCATGATCTGGTCCTCGGGATGCTTGTCGCTGGAGCTGAAGAGCATGACGTCGTTGTGGTTGGTCATGTGGCAGTTCGAGATGGTGACGCCGGTGGACTTTGCGATGACGTCGATGAGCCCGTCCTGGCAGTTGGACAGGGAGAGGTGGTCCAGCCACACGTTGGTGGACCCGAAGACGGTGATGCCGTCGCCGTCGGAGACGGTGCGCCAGCCGAAGTGGTCCGGCGAGTCCCGGATGTTGCCGCCGTTCTTGTTGGAGGACATGATGTCGTTGATGTGGATGTTGTGGATGATGACGTTGTTGGAGAACTGCACCGTCAGCTGCGCGCCGTTGGCGATGCGCACCTGCGCGCCGCGGCCGTCGATGGTCTTGTCGCCGCGGATGATGAGCTCCTCCTTGAGCGTGATGATCATCGTCTTGGCGAAGGTGATCCACAGCGGCTCGATCTGGATGACGGCCCACCGGAGCGTGCCGGGGCGCGGGTTCACCACGTCGTCGTCGGTGCCGTCCGTCACCACGTAGAACTTGCCGGCAAGTCCGCCGGTGGTGTTGCGCCCGAACCCCTTGGCGCACCGCGCCAGCCGCTTCCGGTCCGTCGCCCAGTCCTGCCGGCACCGCCAGCACCGGTCGATCGGGTTCGTCGCCGTGCACGGCCCGCTGAGCTTACCCTTCTTCTGCCCCATCATCTCCCGCCTCGTGCTCATCATGTCCTCCTTCTCGACGGATCTGCATGCACCACCGCACACATTATTCAACAGGCATGCATTGCATGCTACTCAAGAACGATCGATGTGACTGCTGGGGCTGAATTGCCTGTGGACTGCGCGGTTGAGTTGGTTGGTGACCTCGAGCGGGTCATGCTTGTACGTGGCCTCCGCCGCGGCGTCGGCCATCAGCTTGCGCTGCCGCCAGTAGTCGTCGAAGTCGCCGATGTTGGCCTCCGACACGGCCGCGGACAGTAAGAAGAAGACCAAGCACAGGACGAAAGAGCCCGGTCTGCTCCATCGGAACCCCTCCTCCATGGTTATATATCGATCGATCTATTTACCTAGTATATATAATAACTCCAATATCTCCTCACAAATATCGAATCAACACTACCCACCACCCCACTGCGCCTCCTCCTACCTTTATCTTTCTATGCAGATCGAGACTGCTAGGTATATGAAGGTAGGACGGTGAGCGCCATTGCTCTCGGTCGTAGCGCCGAGGAACGGAGATGAATATATTAACGTCCCCGGCCTCACGACAGAGGTGCGGTAAAATTAGGGAGCGGTGATGCGAGGAGGGAGGCAAGCCGCATGTACTAATTTTAGCTTTTGTTTAGTGTGCGAGATAAACTGCGGGTGCTTAGCTTGTGTCTCGGTGGTGTTGTTGCTATTATTGGTCGACTTGCGCTGCTTCAGATGATGCCGCATTGGGGGACACCAACAACAAAGACGAGAGGAACATTTAATATATACGTCAAGGATCTAAAAAATGATCAGAAGAGAGTAGTAGATGTGAGCCAACAACAATTTTTTGAAAAATGAAACGATATCTCAATTCTCACAAAACACTTCACTTCGGCCAGTCTCAATGGAGATTTTCATTGCGTGGTTTTTAAGAGTAGCATCTCATATGGAATAAAATGAAACTTGATGAAACTCCCACGGTAAAGTTAAATGTGCCCTTGAGGGCACGTGCTCTTAGCACATCCACCACTAGATTCATATTGAGAAGTGTGTACACACACATCTCAATACGAATCTGCATTGAGATGTGTGTGTGCACACTTCTCAATGCGAATCCAGTGGTGGATATCACATGCCCTTAAGGGCAAAAAAATCGCCTCCGAGTTCACTATTAATGTAAAGTTTTATTCTATGGTTTTATAGATATTTAATTCTAAGACTCATAAAGAGTTATAATCGTGCCAAGAGAGTTTCATCCCCATAAAACTCATTTGTTCTCTCTCTTCATTAAAACATTGCCGTGTCATAAAAAATGTATATGTGGCAGGCTATTAAATGCAAATAAAACTCTTATTGAGACATGCCTTCTAGCAAACACAAGGCCACATAACCATAATATCAATTAGAAATGCCTCGAAACAGCGAAAGCAAGAACGACAGAGTTAACAACAACACTTAAGGTTAGGGTCAAAGACCGGAAGTTAGTCCAAAAGTTTGCTCAAGTCTATAAGTTATGAACAAATGCCCGCAAGTTACTCAAGTCTATAAGTTATGCACACATGTCTATAAGTTACTGACAGGTTAGAAATCAAAATTTGAAAAGAAGAGAAAAATCTAAATATCGATCAAACGACCTCCAAAAATTATGAAATTTTACACACACTTCTCACAATCCATGCTGAAGGAATATTACAAAGCAATCTTTCCAAAAAGGTCTGAGCTTGATCATGAATTTTGAAATTCCTCTCTTAAAATGGGTTTTGTAAAGAAACCCCAAAATCATGATTTCAAGGTGCTTGCAGGAAATCTATGGAAGGACAAGACTAGAAATGTTTCCAAAACCACATATCACAAAGAAATCAACCGAGAACACCCTAAGAACCTCAGCCCAAAACAATCATGCAATCCACAAAAAGAGGCAATAAAATAGGGTTTTTTGAGTGAGGAATTTGGGAGATAAGAGCTAGGCTTCAAGTTATGATATGACCAAGTTCCAAAGACCCAAAACCATTATAAAATCGTGCCAACAACTTAGTCCAAACAACAGATAAAAAATACATAAAATAGCTCTCCAAAAAAGATAAATTCCATCTTAAAGAGAGCGAAACAAACTTGCACAAGATCGATACTTGGATTACCTCAAGACGTTCGATTACAAACCTCTCCTAAACTAACACAAATCTAGGATGACAAAAAGCTCAAGACCAAAGAGCCTTTCTGTAATACCAAGGTCCATTAGTAGCATGTAGTAGTTGGCCCATGTAGCTCACATGTGGTTGTAGATGATGGGTTTAGTACCATCATGGAAGTTTAGAAGGGTGAGGACCAACTTATAATTCTTGTTGCTCCAAACATAGTACCTCCGGGTTAATCCTTGGACATGAAGCAATGATGAAAGTGTAAGAGAGATGCTACACGTATGTGGGCTGGTTCCATGTGAGGAGCTAGGCCATAAGCACATTTTGGGCATGGGGTGGTTACAGATGGTATTCAGAGCATCAACTCTCAGTGGATGTGCGTATATGCACTCTTATTTGTCCATGGAGGGGTAAGAGTGGCACAACCATGCATGTAGCAATCGGTAGTTCCGAGAGCATCTACTACGTACGTAGTGAGTTGTCGAGGCGGCAAGCCCTTAATAAGGGATGAATGTAATACCCCAACCTTTTAGTAGCCTACAGTAGTTGGCCCATGTGTGGTTGTCGATGGTGAGTTTAGTACCACCTTAACCTGACACATTAGTAGCCTTAATAGGGGTGAATGTAATAAACGACCCATTAGTGGCCAACAGTACTTGGCCCATGTGTGGTTTCTAGATGGTGGGTTTAGTACCACCTTAGCTTGACCCGATTAGTAGCCTACAATAGTTGGCCCATGTGTGGTTGTAGATGGTGGGTTTAGTACCACCTTAGAAGTCTAGGAGGGTGATGAGTGCCACCCTTTTACACAAAGTAAGGACGAAAGCGTAAGAAAGGTGATACGCATATGTGGGACTATTCCAAGTGAGGAGCTGAGTCATAAAAAAATTTGGACGTGAGTCGTTGCACACTCTCTTTAATAACCCTAGGCAAAACTCTAAACCACTTAATAAGAGCTTAATCCCAAAGTTGTGCTCCACACAACCAACTATCTCCTATATATAAGCACTTGGTTATCTATCAATTTTCTCTAAGATGAAGTACTCAACCCAAATAACCCCTAGTGGTAAAAATATCCATATTTTTTCAGTGCATCGAACGGACTCGGCATCTTCATGACTTCGCTTCCCCTCTCACAAGCTTCATGATGCTCCATGCATTCAATTCGTCACCCTATTTTCGAGGTCCAAACTAGTCAAACCATCCATGCCTAGTTTTGACCACCAAATAAAAAAAACAATCTTGGGATGTCGATGCCTAGTTTTGAGGACTAAACTAACAAACCCCTCAAGATGTGACTTGCCGATGTCGATGAGTGTCCAACCTCCACCAAGGTCTGACTCCTTCACCTTCCTTCTTGACTTGAGTGACACTATCATCATCATCATCAATGTAGACACACATGTGCGACATCCACCAAGTGCCTGTTGGTATATTTTAAACGCACACAGATAAATCCGCAAGCGTACGGATACCGTTGTAGCTTTCACCCGGGAGTATTCTAGAGTATCGTATTTATCCACAGGGAAATAATGGTTAAAGAAGTTGATAGTTCACCATCATGTATCTACTAACTAGTAACTAGTATACCAACTAAACTAAAGTGAGAGTAAGTGATGATAATGATAAGAGTTATGAATAACACACACATAAGAGAATTCCATGGTAAAATAAATGAGCGGTCTAGCTAAGTTGAGAGGACAACGGGTGAGTTTAAGGTTCCTAAATACTTCTCTATTACTTTGGTTCTATAGGGTATAACTAATTCATGGATAGATATAGCGATCACACACAATGACACTTTGGAGCAAAAGTACCTTTCCATCTATTGAGGGGGATGACAAAGCGTAGTTGGGGGAAGGCTGCCTAAAACTCTATGAACATCAATCCTAACATGGTGGATTACAACGGCCTGATAGAGCTGTCACCCCTAGGGCTACCACAACTAACCGTAGGATTGAGCGCAATCTCAAGTAACCTATAGTCTAAACACCACGTCTACACTATTGATTACTACTTTAGTCACATATAATAACTAAAGCACTCGATGCGAGTGGAGATCCCATGCTAAGGTATGATAACTATACTAACCATACACATGAAAGGTATAAAAGTAGATAGAGAAGATAAATATATTAAAGCATAAGTCTTGCAAAGGTGAGATACAAAGATATACCCGACCTTCGAAAATTTCTCCAAAACCTGAGCATAGCTCAACTCTCCCTAACTCTCAACTAGAGTTATTATACTTCTACATCTTGAGAGCTGACTCTGATCCTGATGAGGAGGGTATGCATTAGGGTTTCAGGGATGCCTTTAGGGAGGGGGGGTAGGGGCTGCTATATATAGGCCGAGGTGGAGTAGGGGGCAAGGAATCGAGGTGGAGTAGGAGGCAAGGAATTGCCACGTCATCGATCCACGTCAACTCCCTCGATCACCGTTGGATAAACCGACCTAAAACCACCTTAAAATCAAGGGTCTAGATCTTAGGAAGGTGTACGCAGCGGCGGAGAGCAAGGGGCCACCCTCATGGGCCGAGCGGCCTCCCCATTGGGCTAGCCAGCCCATTATGGTGCCAAGTGGGCTTCTCCTTCTGGTGGTGAGGCTTGGGCTCCATCTTGAGTCGTCTTTCGTAGGTTTTGCGGGTTGAATCACTTGTTGATGTTGGTTTGCCTATTTAGAGTTTAGGACGGTGGTTCTGAGAGCTATTTTTTTGGATAAATCCTCCTACATTCACATATTCACCAAAGCTCGTGTAATTCATTAGTTTAAACCCTTATACCTATGTTTGGTGATAGAATTAAGTGTATATGTAGGATATATTAACGGTTTGTGATTGACATTGATAACCATCAACAAGTTCCCCCACACTTACCCTTTGCTAGTCCCTGAGCAAAGTTAAACTTGAACAATGGATCAGGAGTTGCTATAATGCTTTCACTTCTCAAAAGTACACATGCGTTCAAACAAAAATTCTCCTCCGGATTATAATAAATTGATCTAACTTTCAAACTTACCCATATTACCTTCAACCATGGGGCTTCTTAGCCTTCACTTGGGTCTTGAGTAATTGAAAGACAAAACGATCAAGTCAAGCACTATGTCTCAAGTTCTCTGTTCTACCATTGTTCCGGAGTTTTTTTAAGTTTTCCAAATATAACTCAGAGATTCCTTTGTATGACACTCTCAAGTCTCTCAAAATATGTGGTATTTGTGGATCCTCACCAAGACAATAATGATGTTATGCCTTTTCTTCTTTCTACTACTAAGGCTTATGTGGAGTTATAGGTAGGGAGAAAGCTAGAGCATACTTGCAATACATATATTGTAAAGTCAAACAACGGATCCAAAGAGAGTTAAGTCATACAATCAAATCAAGATGTGCATGTGTGTGGATATATATGGTGGCTAACCTAATTCTACTTCCACTATGCTCCTTGAAAACATATCTCTCTTTTGAAGCTTGGAAACATTTGCTAGAGAGCAGGGGCTATCTTATCAATCTCTTTTTTTCTTCAGGCAGGCATCTAAGTACCCATTGTTTTCAATATCTCGGACACTTTTGTGTGCATTTTTTCTCAACTCTTTTTAATAACTTTTGCATAGCCCATGCCTCTTTTCTGCAATAGAACTTTTAGAGAGATAGCAACAAGAACATGGAGAATTTTATGTGGCGGATGGGAAACCTATCAAGCATGTTTTTGTGTTCACCCCCAGTATAGGAGTAAAACATTTTTGGGTGGATCTAAATGGAACGGCATGTTTTTGCGCCTACCCCCAGTGTAGGAGTAGGGCATATGTGAGTGGAGTATACGTGACCTTGATTTTACGAGCATGACAAATCTCTCATAAGGGTCAACAAAGCTTGATAAAACTCAATGCAATACAAGCAGCATATAAGTGGAGAAGTTTTCCTAGCCTAAATAACATGTATGGCTCTAGTAGGAATTCAAGCTTTGTCATATAGGAACTCATCATGTAGTATTTTTTTGTTTTTCAAAAGATAAATCTCCAGAACTTTAGTGTCACTTGGAACAAGATAAACAACAGATCAAACCTTCTCATATCATATCCGTCAATTACCTAGACTTAGATCAAGCATATGCTACCCATAAGTTTCAAGTTCAGGGTAAATCCTTATATCAAAACAATCTTATCCAAAACTCAAGAGAATTCAAGGCTGAAAACTAGGTACTTGAAAAGGAATTACAATAGAGCAACTATTCATCATTTCCATTTTAAGAGATTATCTTTAGAGTCATTTTTATTTTATTCAACTCTTAAAAATAGACACACTCTTTTTATTTTGTTTTTATTTTTTAGATCACATATTATAAACGTAAACATACTTCTATATTATTATTACTACGGATAAATTTTTATTTTGTTTTTGTTTAGTTATGTATCTTTTTTTAATATATAAAGCAAACTAAGAATAGTAAAAATAATAAGGGAAAAGAGATACTTAGCTAGATACACGGGGAATGCTCTTCCTCCAAACTGGTTGTTAACATGGTTGCTCAATGGGGTAGCCGAACGTGGAGGTGCTTGTATGGCAGCAATTGTCTCTTCAATGTTTGTGAGCTTGTTGTTGAAGCGTTGATAGGTCTCTTGAGTATTGTGGTACCCTTGGCCAGAGAAAGGCATGCGTCCTCCCTCAGTCCGCTCTTAAAGATGAGGATTCTTGTGGTGGTGCCTCCATTAGTGACGCTTCCAATGGTGGTCCACCTTCTTCTGCCAAACCTGTCTTGGTTTTAAATTTAATTTTGATTTGATATGTTCACCTTTTTTTACTTGTTCTTCCTCCTTGTTCAACATTTTAGTAGTAGAAGATGGCGACATCTTGAGTGCATCATTATTGTTGGTTCTTATAGAATTTGGGAGATCGATTCCTCCACACTTTGTTCAAAGCGTGTTCTGCTCATGAAGACAAGGTAGAGATCAAGTGCATGGGCTCTGTTGGTGGAGAAACACCAACAGAACCAAAACTTTATTTATTCTTCTCTAGCCTTAGGCACATTAGATCATGATAAGGTTGATGTTATGTGCATTCATTCTTAAAACATGAGTGATAAGATCAAAAGGATGAGTATGAATGTGGCATTTGAATATATTTGTCAAAAAGAGTGGAGTTGCTTAACCTATGGCAGGATTGTCCATCTTTACATGATGTATCAAACTTTACATGACTATCATCTTCCAAAGTTAAGATATACAACATTTTAGCTCATTTGGTTAAGATTATGAGATCAAGAAAGTGGTGTTATGAACAAACTTAAGGAATAACACATGTTGAGTTAATCAGGTTGGATCAAGCAAAGTTGTAACTCAAATATGTTTGTTTCTTCATTTGTGTAAATGGCAAGATCTAAGGGAAAGCTTTTAAAATAATTTCCACTTACCTTAAGATGTTACCTTCATCATTGGAGTATGATGGCACCATGTGATGAAGGGTAGATGACTTATGGTGATCTTTTCTTCGTGCTTGAAGCTTTCCTTGCTTGAGCTGTTCATGAACATCTTGTCTCCTATATTGTATTCCTTTTTTTCTCATTCTTTTATCATGTCATCCTTCTGTCCTTTCTTTTTATCATGTCTCGACGCTTTGTTTGGGTATTTTGCTCCTCTCGTTCATGCAAAAGATTAGTGGACAACACATACCCGAAGGAGTATACAAAAATAATTCAAAGCAAGGGTAGTGTTATTGTAGAGCTAAAGGTCATCCTCTATGCTATAACAGAGTTGGTTTTAACATTTTAATTAGCATAGAACTTTTATCCCATGTTTTAAATAGTGTGCCTCAATTGTTTGCAAAAACTTCTTCTCACAAGGATTGATTTTACTTTACATCTTAAGTTTGATTTTCATGTATGAAATTTGTAAACATATTTGAACTTGTAAAAACAAAACAATATTGAGCAGAGGGATTGCAAACCAGTGTGTCAGAGCTATGGGAGCCTAGGACGAAGAAGGGCAGGGTTGTATCTACTGTAGAAAAGTCGGCCTTCCTCCCCCACACTTGGACATTTACGTCACTCAACACTGTCAGCGAGAACTCATGGTTTTAGGTCCATTGAGCAGGACCTCTCCCTTGCTTTTAGCTTTTCTTTGCACCATCCGATCTTAAAGATGACGATATGTACAATTGCATATTTCTTCTTCCATCAACCTTTCTTGATTTTTGTTGATTCTTGGTTGATGAGTGGAGTTCCTTGGGAGATGCGAACTCAAGTTCCTCCTTGATTGTCCAACGATGTGACGGAGAGTTGTTCTTCTTTGTTTATTAGCAAAACGCCAGCCGTCTTATGAGACACCGTCGACATACCTCGCTTGATTACTGACGTCTATTGATACAAGGATGCATGCCATGATATAGTGGCATTTGTCATCCTAGTCCTTGATGTCGATGTGCGAGATGGTCTTTTCAAAAATGATGAAAGCAGGCATATTCTGGCTAAAACAAGGTGGGTTGCACCCTGCTTCTCATCAGTTAGGAAAGCTCAATGCTAGGTTGTCTTTGACATTGCTTGTAGCTTATTGATTTGTTCGTCCACTTCTATGAGTGAGTGCTTTTATTGTAGATCCATTTTATGGCACTCATCTTCTTTCTCTTTGTTCCAAAACTGAAGTGGTGGTTTGGCTTTGGTATGCAAGTTCAAACCAAACCATGAATAGGCATAGCTTATCTTTATTCTTCTTGCAAAATGTTATTGGACACATACCCAAGGGAATATAACAAATTTGAAACACGGGTTGTTGTTCATAATTTTTGTGATTTTCCTCTATGCTATTGAAAGGATGGTTTTTAGAATGACCTTAGCATAGATTTTATTTATTATATCTTATAGCAATTTTTATGTGTTTGCTGCATTCTAGCATGGTTCAAGGCAAAGATAACTTGCAACAAAAGATAAGTGAATAAATCTTGATACTCACAGTTCTTCCTTCCATGAAGAATGTGCTGGGTCTTGTTTGCGCAAAGTTATTGGAGTTCATCACATGCCTTGACTCATCTTTGATGTGAATTTATCTCTTGACTTATCCAGATTGAATTTGAGAGTTTTCTACAGGGGTTAGTCCAATAAAATATCCAGAGCCTACACAAGCAATTTTTAGTTTAATAACCAAACTAGACTCCATGTCTAATTTGATTAAGGAAGGCTATTTAACCTAAGTACCATGCTTAATTTAAACACCTCTAGAAGTATGCATAGTACTTCCAAACCAAAACTCACTATGGTAGGCAAAGGTAACATGAAAGCACTATAGAGATTTATTCAATTTAAAGATGAAAGAGCATAATCATGGTGAGAGATTTTTTTAAAGATGCAAGTGGGGTAGATATATGAACAAAACTAAACATGTTGTGGATTTGATATGAGAAAATTTAAAATAAGCGAGATGGATGCATGGATTATTTGAAGTAAACATGCAGTGGAATGCAAGAAGTTAAAAGATAACTACTCATCAAATTTAAAGTCCATGAGCAAGACTATCTCACCTTTCTTGATCATACTTACCATGACTCACAATTTGAGATGGATTTTTGTGAGTAGTGCAGCATTTGTTTCCGTCACTTGAGATGCGATTTGAATTCTTGTTACGTTGACCTTTTCTCCAATCTACAAATGGTTAGAATAATATATATACACAATACCTATGAAATGGCAGGGTTCTAGTTTGCTGGATCATGAATGTTCAGGCACCCTGGGTTCTTCAATGTTTCTCTATTCTTTTCTTGTGGAAACTTGCCAAAAGGTCACAACGTCATCTATTGTCCTGTGTTTTTCACAATTCAACGGAACAAGGGTAATCCCACAAAAGCTAGTCACAATTAGATTAGCAGACATCAAGCTAGTATCAAAATCTTTACGCCAATTGTTTCCCCGGCAACGACGCTAGAAAGCTTGTTGGTATATTTTAAACGCACACATATAAATCCGTAAGCGCATAGATACCATTGTAGCTTTCACCCGGGAGTATTCCATAGTATCGTATTTATCCATAGGGAAACAATGGTTAAAGAAGTCGATAGTTCACCATCATGTATCTACTAACTAGTATACTAACTAAACTAAAGTGAGAGTAAGTGATGATAATGATAAGAGTTATGAATAACACAAACATAATAGAATTCCATGGTAAAATAAATGAGCAGTCTAGCTAAGTTGAGAGGACAATGGGTGAGTTCAAGGTTCCTAAATACTTCTCTATTACTTTGGTTCTGTAGGGTATAACTAATTCATGGATAGATATAACGATCACACACAATAACACTTTGGAGCAATAGTACCTTTCCAACTCTTGAGGGGCATGAGAATGCGTAGTTGGGAGAAGGTGAAAGGACCTAATGGCTAGAGGGGGGGTGAGTAGCCTATTAAAAATTTCTACAATAACACTTAGCAAACCGATTAGACAAATATAAGGCGAAGCGAGAGTTGTGCTAGCCTACTAAAAATGCAAGCCACCTAATACAATTCTAGTTTCTATAGTCTCTATCCACACAATGGCTATGTCACTACACTAAGTTAGTGTGCTCTCAAAGGCTAACTAAAGAGCCACACTAACCAAACTAACAAGCTCTCACGACTAGCTACACCAAAGAGCTTGACAACTAATTTGCGGTAATTTAAAGAGAGAGAACAAGATGATTATACCACCAAGTCGAGGAATGAACCGATCAATCACAAGAATGAATACCAATAAAGATCATTCACCTCAGAATCAAATAATGACACAATGATTTTTCACCGAGGTTCACTTGCTTGCCGGCAAGCTAGTCCTCATTGTGGCGATTCACTCATTTGGAGGTTCACGCGCTAATTGGCATCACACACCAAACCCTCAATTAGGTGCCACACAACTAACACAAGATGAGGATCAAACAAGCCACGAGCAATTTACTAGAGTACCTTTTGGCTCTTCGTCGGGGAAAGGTCAAGAACCCCTCACAATCATCACAATCAGAGCCGGAGACAATCACCAACCTCTGCTCGACGATCCTCGCTGCTCCAAGCTGTCTAGGTGGCGGCAACAACCAAGAGTAAAAAGCCAAACCCGCAGTGAAACACGAACACCAAGTGCCTCTAGATGCAAACACTCAAGCAATGCACTTGGATTCACTCCCAATCTCACAAAAATGATGAATCAATGATGGAGATGAGTGGGAGGGCTTTGGCTAAGCTCACAAGGTTGTTATGTCAATGTAAATGGCCAAGAGAGTGAGCTTGATCCAGCCATGGGACTTAAATACTAAGTGTCTCGATCACCAAAACGAAAAAAACTCCTATCAAGTTTCACCTTTGCCTTGAGCTTTTTGTTTTTCTCTTTCTTCTTTTCCAAGTCCAAGCATTTGATCATCACCATGCCATCACCATCATCATGATCTTCACCATTGCTTCATCACTTTGAGTAGTGCTACCTATATCATAATCACTTTGATAAACTAGGTTAGTACTTAGGGTTTCATCAATTCACCAAAACCAAACTAAAGCTTTCAATCTCCCCCTTTTTGGTAATTGATGACAACCCTTTCACAAAGATATGAATTGAAATTCATTTGAATTCATGTTGCTTGTCCATGCATATTTACCATGTGTAAAAGGATATGGACAAGTTTCATGAATCCCATATGGTAGCAATTGCTCCCCCTACATATGTGCTAAGAGTATGGATAGTAGCATGCACATATGTTTAGACAGGAAATGTAGGAGTCAATGTCTACCAAATGTTGCTAAGGTATAAGAGATGGGCCTTTTAAGCGTGATACCAATCGAAGTGCACCAATATACCATCCTTAGCACCATTAGTAACTAGACATACACAAAAACTAGAATACCCCATGAGATCAACATTTAGAAGTAAGGGTCTAGTTTTCATAATATGAGCATGAGTCTAGTTACTTAACCTATGCATGCTAGTTTTTCATTTCATCATTCAAACCTACAACTAGCATACACCACACAAGCATGGATATTGAAATTTAAAACTTGTGCCATGCAAGCAAATATATGAGATGCACATTCAAATGCACCATACAAGTTCATGAGCTTGCTCCTCCTACTTGTGTGCTCAAAATTTTAATTGATCCCTTTCTTTGTCATATTTCTCCTCCTATGTCAATTTTCACTATTTCTTCCCCTATCACGTATATCTTTGTTTTCTCCCCCTTTGTCATCAATGACCACAAAGACTTAAATTATAGATAGGTTAGAATTATCAATATCAATCAATGGGGTGAGGATCATTTTCCCAAATTTAGTCCAATCTAGATCACTTGCCAAAGATATTTAACTCGGTTTGATCTAAAGACAAGCTTCTTCACACCTCCAAATAAGGGTTATCTTGTACCATGTTGAGTTAAACACTTAGAGCTCATTTTCTAGATCAAACACTAGGTTTACAAGCCCACAACATGTCATATGCTACCACTAGACCAAATTAAGCATAGAAGCAATAGTGGTACTATACAAACATCAAAATCATTTTATTTTCATGAATGAGCCTATTAAATGTGAAAGATGACTAGATGCACTAAACATGTCCTTAGCAAGGATGTATGCCATGCCAATCAACTTTTACCTTGGATTGCTCGAAAGAGAGGCATGTCATATAAGTGGGCGGTGCATCAACACATATTTGAGAAATCCAATATGTTCAACCCATTCCTTAGCTTGAAAAACCTTTTCTCATCTAATGGCTTGGTGAACGTATCGGCAAGTTGATCTTCGGTGCTCACATTCTCAATGCAAATGTCCCCTTTTTGTTGGTGATCTCTTATGAAATGATGGCGGACATCAATGTGCTTTGTTTTTGCATGTTGAACCGGGTTGTTGGTTAACTTGATTGCACTCTCATTGTCATATAGCAATGGCACTTTCTTGAACTTGATTCCAAAGTCATTCAAGGTGACCTTCATCCAAAGTATTTGTGCACAACAACTACCGACGAATATGTATTTGGCTTCGGTGGTTGATAATATAACACTATTTTGCTTCTTTGGTGACCATAAAACAAGTGATCTTCCCAACAATTGACATGTGCCTGAGGTGCTCTTCCTTTCAACCTTGCATCCCGCATAATCCGAGTCAGAGTAACCAACTAGCTCAAACTTTGCTCCTTTGGGATACCACAAACCAACATTTTGTGTATGCTTCAAGTACCTCAATATTCTCTTTGTAGCCTTCAAATGACTTTCTCTTGGTGAGGCTTGAAACCTTGCACACATGCATACACTAAATATGACATCCGGCCTTGATGCGGTCACATAGAGTAGGCTTCCAATCATAGACTGATATAATTTTTGATCCACCATATTGCCACTTGCATCACTATCCAAGTTGCCATTTGTCCCTATTGGTGTGCTAATGGCTTTGCTATCACTCATGCCAAACTTCTTGAGCATGTCTTTGATGTACTTGCCTTAACTCACAAATATACCATTCTTCAATTGCTTGATTTAAAGATCAAGGAAGTAACTTAACTCTCCTATCATGGACATTTCAAACTCATTAGCCATCATCTTTCCAAACTCTTCACAAAAGTCTTAATTGGTTGATCCAAATATGATGTCATAAACATAGATTTGCAACACAAATAAGTCTTTCCCAATCTTCTTGGTGAAAATAGTGGTGTCAACCTTGCCCATCATGAACCCTTTAGAGAGTAGGAAGTCCCTCAATCTCTCATACCATGCTATAGGTGCTTGCTTCAAGCCATACAATGCCTTCTTCAACTTGTACACATGGTCGGGCTTCTTGTCATCTTCAAAACTGGGAGGTTGCTCAACATATACTTCTTCATTGATGTAACCATTGAGAAATGCACTCTTGACATCCATTTGATAGAGCTTGATGTTGTGGACACAAGCATAGGCTAATAAGATTCTAATTGCTTCTAATCTAGCATCCGAGGCATATGTTTCTTCAAAGTCAAGACCTTTAATTTGTATATATCCTTGTGCTACTAATCTTGCTTTGTTCCTTACTACTATCCCATCTTGATCTTGCTTGTTTCTAAAAACTCATTTGGTTCCAATCACACTGTGTCCCTTTGGTCTCTCTACTAATTCCCATACTGATTTCTTGTGAAGTTATTCAATTCTTCATGCATAGCTTCACCCAATCAACATCCTTCAATGCTTCATCTATCTTCTTTGATTCAATGGATGACATAAATGAAAAATGCTCACAAAATAAAGCCAATCTTGATCTAGTTTACACACCTCTTGAAATATCACCAATAATAGTGTCCAATGGATGATCCCTTGCCATATTGGTTGGTTGGAGTATCAAAACTTGATTGCTTGCACTTGCTTGATCATTGGGTTGAGATAATGTACTAGCCACTTGATTTTGTTCATTGTTATGAGAGTCATTTGTACTAGCTTGATTTATATCATCTTACAAATTTGTGTTAGAGAGCATTTGCACTTGATCATCTTCATCATCAATCACTTGCCTAGGCCTCAATTCACCAACATCCATGTTCTTCATGGCATTTAAAAGTTGAATGCCTCTAATATCTTCCAAGTTCTCATTCTCATCTCGGAAACCCTTGGTTTCATCAAATTCAACATCATGAACTTCCTCAAGAGTACCACTAACCAAATTCCAAACTCTATATGATTTGCTAGTAGTTGAGTATCCAAGTAGGAATTATTCATCACATTTCTTATCAAATTTACCCAATCTAGTGCCTTTCTTCAAGATATAGCATTTGCAACCAAAGACCTGAAAATATGCAATGTTGGGCTTTCTACCATTCAAGAGCTCATATGGTGTCTTCTCTTTCAATGGGTGACAATAGAGGCAGTTGCTACAATAGCAAGTTGTGTTGATAGCTTCGGCCCAAAAAGATTGACTCACATTGTACTCACTAAGCATAGACATTGCCATATCAATGAGTGTTCTATTCTTTCTCTCAACAAGGCCATTTGATTGTGGAGTGCACTTGGTCGAGAATTGATGTCTAATTTCAAATTCATCACACAACTCATCAATTCTAGTGTTCTTGGACTCACTACCATTGTCACTTCTAACTCTCTTGATGGTTGTTTCAAACACATTGTGAATGCCTTGACAAATAATTTGAATGTTGCAAACACATTACTTTTGTCCACTAGAAAGAATACCCAAGTGTATCTAGTATAATCATCCACTATCACAAAGCCATATTTGTTTCCACCGATGCTAGTGTATTGTGTTGGCTCAAACAAATCCATGTGCAATAACTTAAATGCTTTACTAGTGCTCATCATGCGTTTCTTAGAATGGGTGTTTCCATCTTGTTTGCCGGATTGACAAGAGCTACAAAGCTTATCCTTTTCAAACACAACATCTTTCAAGCCTCTAACCAAGTCATGCTTAACCAATCTATTCAATTGTTTTATTCCAACATGACCAAGCCTTCTATGCCATAACCAACCCATGCTAGACTTAGTGAACAAACATGTAGATAATTGGGCTTTACTAGCATTGAAATCAACCAAGTATAGATTCTCATATCTAAAGCCTTTGAAGATCAAGTTAGAGCCATCTACACTTATGATCTCTACATCATCTACCCCAAAGGTGCATTTAAATCCAAGATCACATAATTGAGTCACGGATATCAAATTAAAGTTCAAACTCTCTACTAGCAACATATTGGATATGTTCATGTGATTGGATATTGCAATCTTACCAAGCCCTTTGACCTTGCATTTGCCATTGTCACCAAATGTGATACTATCATAACCATCATTACCATTGGTATTTATTGAGTTGAACATTCTTGCATCACCGGTCATGTATTGAGTGCACCCACTATCAAGAACCCAATGCCTTCCTCTGGCTTTATAATTGACCTACAAAAGAAGATCAATTCTTTTTATGTATCCAAACTTGCTTGGGTCCATGAAGGTTAGTGACCAAGCTCTTTGGCACCCAAATGGCTTTCTTCTTTGAGACCATCCATGGTGTACCAATAAACTTAGCTTTCACACCATTTGTACCCTTAGTAAGCACATAGAAAGAATTAATCTTAATTGAGGATACATTAGTATTCTTGCTCTTCTTCTTGCACTCATGCTCTTTATGACCAACTTGCTTGCAACTAGTGCAAAACCAACCATTGTTCTTCACAAAACTAGTCTTGTGAGGAGCAAAGGCCGCCTTGCCTATCTTGGGGATATAGCCCAATCCCTCTTTGTAGAGAGAAGCTCTTTGGCTACCCAAGCACATCAGCAAGCGGTCCTCACCACCATAGGCCTTAGCCAAGGTGTGAGTGAGCTTATTGACCTCCTTTTTGAGAGTCTCATTCTCAACCATTAGTGAGACATCACAAGTGAAACCATCACTACTAGATGAGGTGGAAGTAGAGGTGCTACAAGAAGGGTTAGTGGGAGCAACAATGATAGGTTTATGGAATGATTCATTAATTATATCACAAGTTAAGCCTACATCACATGTCTCAACATGTTTTTTCTCATTTTGTTCATTAAGCAAAGAGGAATGAGCTTTTTCAAGCTTCTTGTGAACCTTGCCAAGCTTCTTATGGGCTTCATCTAGCCTTTCATGAGATGTATTGAGCTCATCTAAGGCTTGCTTAAGGGCTTTTAGTTCCTTACGCAAGCTTTTTTATTCTCTTCTCTTAATGTCAAAGTGTTCTTTAGCATCATCTGGCATGTCAAGTAGTTCATCCTTAGTTGGTTCATTATCATCACTATCACTTTCATTTTCATTTTCATTATCATATTCCTCATCGCTTTTATCATCACAAGTTTGTACCTTAGTGGCCTTAGCCATGAAGCATGATGGAGTGTTCAAGAGAGAAGGCTTCTCATTGATAGCAATTCTTGCAAGTGCCTTCTTCTTGGTGGTCTTGTCATCATCACTATCATCATCATCACTTGAGGAAGCATCACTATCCCAAGTGACCACATATGAACTACCCTTCTTCTTCTTCTTCTTGAAGGTCATTTTGTTCTTCTTCTCTTTCTTTTCCTTCTTGTCCTTCTTGTTCTTCTTGTTGTCATCATCATTATCGCTATTATATAGACATTGGGCAACGAGATGATCCTTGCTTCCACAATTGAAGCACCTTCTTGACTCTTCCTTGTTCTTGGATGAAAATTTCTTCCTTCTAGAGCGGTAGCCCTTCTTCACTATGAACTTGTCTAATCTCTTGACAAAGAGAGCCATCTTCTCATTATCATCATCATCCCATGAACCATCATCTTCACTTGATGTATCTTGCTTTGCCTTGCCCTTGGATGATGTGCCCTTGAATGCCACACTCTTCTTCTCATCTTTCTTCTCCTTCTTTTCTTCCTTCTCATCATTATCTCTATATGTATCATCGGTCATTATATCTCCCAACACTTAGTTTGGTGTCATGGTGTCCAAACCACTCCTCACAAGAATAGTGACCAATGTGCCAAATCTTGAGGGTAAGCATCTCAAGAACTTATGGAAGAAGTCCTTGTCCTCCACCTTCTCACCAAGTGCTTTGAGATCATTGACAAGCACTTGTAACCTATGGAACGTCTCTGGCACACTCTCATCCTCTATCTTGAAACTAGCAAACTTCTCCTTGAGGATATATGCCTTGACACCCTTCATGGCTTGAGTGCCCTCAAATGATTCCTCCAACTTCTTCCATGCTTCATGAGCCATCTCAATGTTCTTAATTTGTTCAAATGTTCTCTCATCAATAGCATCATGAATGGCACTAAGAGCAATGCCATTGTTTTGGAGAAGCACTTCTTCGACGGTGATGTGGTTCTTTGGATACTCTATCTCAATTTTGGTCTCCACCACCTTCTAAATTTTCCTATTGAGCCATTTTTACACCGAAGGTTGTTAAGCCTCAAATAACGGTGACCTCGGCTTCGATACCACTTGAAAGATCCTAATGGCTAGAGGGGGGTAAATAGCCTATTAAAAATTTCTACAATAACACTTAGCAAAACGGTTAGACAAATATGAGGCGAAGCGAGAGTTGCGCTAGCCTACTAAAAATGCAAGCCACCTACCATAGTTGTAGTTTCTATAGTCTCTATCCACACAATGGCTATGTCACTACACTAAGTTAGTGTGTTCTCAAAGGCTAACTAAAGAGCCACACTAACCAAACTAACAAGCTCTCACGATTAACTACACTAAAGAGCTTGACAACTAGTTTGCGGTAATGTAAAGAGAGAGAACAAGATGATTATACCGCCGAGTCGAGGAATGAACCAATCAATCACAAGAACGAATACCAATGAAGACCAATCACCTCAGAATCAAATAATGACACAATGATTTTTTACCGAGGTTCACTTGCTTGCCGGCAAGCTAGTCCTCATTGTGGCGATTCACTCACTTGGAGGTTCACGCGCTAATTGGCATCACAAGCCAAACCCTCAATAGGGTGCCGCACAACCAACACAAGATGAGGATCACACAAGCCATGAGAAATTTACTAGAGTACCTTTTGGCTCTCCACCGGAGAAAGGTCAAGAACCCCTCATAATCACCACAATCGGAGCCAAAGACAATCACCAACCTTTGCTCGATGATCCTCACTGCTCCAAGCCATCTGGTGACGGCAACCACCAAGAGTAAAAAGCCAAACTCGCAGTGAAACACGAACACCAAGTGCCTCTAGATGCAAACACTCAAGCAATGCACTTGGATTCACTCCCAATCTCACAAAGATGATGAATCAATGATGGAGATGAGTGGGAGGGCTTTGGCTAAACTCACAAGGTTGCTATGTCAATGCAAATTGCCAAGAGAGTGAGCTTGAGCCGTCCATGGGGCTTAAATAGAGAGCCCCCACGAATAGAGCCGTTGGCTCTCTATTCCCTAAAAAATCGGGGCAACCGAACGTGTTGATCAGATTGACCGGACGCAGGACCCCACGTCTAAAAGCTCTAGTTTGGTTTTGGTTAATTGATGAAACCCTAAGTGCTAACCTAGTATATCAAAGTGATTATGAGATAGGTAACACTACTCTAAGTAATGAAGCAATGATGAAGATCATGATGATGGTGATGGCATGGTGATGATCAAATGCTTGAACTTAGAAAAGAAGAAAGAGAAAAACAAAAGGCTCAAGGCAAAGGTACCATTTTGTTTTAAGTGATCGAGACACTTAGCGAGTGTGATCACATTTAGGATCGATAGCCGTACTATTAAGAGAGGTGAAACTTGTATCGAAATGCGGTTATCAAAGTGCCACTAGATGCTCTAACTCATTGCATATGCATTTAGGATCTAGTGGAGTGCTAAGACCCTTGAAAATGTTTGTGAAAATATGCTAACACATGTGCACAAGGTGACACACTTGGTGGTTGGCACATTGGAGCAAGGGTTAGGAACTTCACCGGTGGAGTGTTCGCCCATAGAGTGCGGACAGTCCGATGGTGCCACCGGCGCCCTAGACAGAAAAGACAGAGGTCACTGTAAGTGATCGGACGCTGGTCTCGGTTGGACCGGTGCGTCCGGTCAGGTGAAGCATGAAGACGCTGGCGTCGGTCTCTGACCGGACGCTGGGTCACTTAGTGACCGGACGCTGGAAGGTTGCGTTCGGTCCTGCTGATGTGGTAGCGCACATGGGAGTTGCTGTGTGACCGGATGCTGGGTGTGTCCGGTCGAGCATGACCGGACACGTCCGGTCGTGAAAAGTCGTCTCTGGATGCTTACTGGAAATGACCGGACGCTAGGGTTCAGCGTCCGGTCACTTTGAGCTGCTGCGTCCGGTCATCACTTGACCGTTGAGATTGGGCGATCAACATTTGAAGAGATGGGACACGTGGCATGCATCACATGACTGGATGCTAAGGTCCAGCGTCCGGTCACCCCGT
Organism: Miscanthus floridulus; assembly: GCF_019320115.1. Taxonomy (NCBI): domain Eukaryota; kingdom Viridiplantae; phylum Streptophyta; class Magnoliopsida; order Poales; family Poaceae; genus Miscanthus; species Miscanthus floridulus. Next base: position 80,049,707 of record NC_089598.1, read on the forward strand.
GTTGTGCCCAGTGAAGGGGTACAACGGCTCTATTTCATGGAGGCTTCTATTTAAGACCCATGGCCGGCTCAAGCTCCCTCTCTTGGCCATTTGCATTGACATAGCAACCTTGTGAGCTGAGCAAAAGCCCTCCCACTCATCTCCATCATTGATCCATCATCATTATGAGATTGGTAGAGAATCCAAGTGCATTGCTTGAGTGATTGCATCTAGAGGCACTTGGTATTTATGTTTCGCTGTGGGATTCACTTGTTTCTCTTGGTGGTTGCCACCACCTAGATGGATTGGAGCAGCGGAGGAGGGTTGGTATGAGTTGGTGATTGTTCGTGGCCATCTCCGGCAATTATGAGGGGATTTGTACCTTCCCCGGTGGAGTGTCGAAAGGTAACTCTAGTGGATTGCTTGTGTCATTGAGTTACCTCACTTGTGGGTAGGTTCTTGCGGTGTCCAATTGTGTGGACGAGGTTCGTGCAACACCTCTTAGCCGTGGAACCACCAAGTGTTGGTCGACACAACGGGGACATAGCATGTTGGCAAGCACATGAACCTCGGGAGAAAATTGGTTGTCTCTTGCCCTTTGGTATTCTCCCATTAATTGATAAAGTATTCATCTTGTGATTGGTTCACTCCTCTATGCGGCGGTATAATCACCTCACTTACTCATTTACATTTCCGCAAACTAGCTATAATAAGCTCTTTAGTGTAGCTAGAATTGAGAGCTTGCTTTGTGGATTAAGTTCATCTAGTGGAGCTCTTTAGTGTAGCAATTGTGAGAGCTCTTAGTGAGTAGTGACCTTATAAATTGTGTGCCTAGTGATCATAATAGCTAGAATTGTTGGATAGGTGGCTTGCAACCCTTGTAGAGCTAGAGCAAGTTTGCATTTCACTATTTGTTATACTAATCAAATTGCTCTAGTCGGTTTGTAGATTTTTAAATAGGCTATTCACCCCCCTCTAGCCATATAAGGACCTTTCAACGTTTGGTCCTCAAATTTTCGCCACGTGTCCCCAGCTTCAAATATTGATCGCCTGATCTCAACGGTCATCAGTGCACTTAAGTTGTGACCGAACGCACAGGCAAGCTGACTGGACGTACCACGCCTGCATCAGGTCCTCACGCGCCTACGCACCAACACCCAGTGACCGGACGCACCGATGGAATGACCAGACACTCCAATAACGTGGAGTCCGGTCACTTCCAGAGAGCATCTAGAGAGATAAAATTGCGACCGGACGCGTCCGGTCACTCACCCTCTTCTCTGTGCGCCGCCATATACTATTGATTACTACTTTAGTCACATATAATAACTAAAGCACTAGATGTGAGCGGAGATCCCATGCTAAGGCATGATAACTATACTAACTATACACATGAAAGGCATACAAGTAGATAGAGAAGATAAATATATTAAAGCATAAGTCTTGCAAAGGTAAGATACAAAGATATACCCGACCTTCGAAGATTTCTCTAGAACCTGAGCATAGCTCAACTCTCCCTAACTCTCAACTAGAGCTATTCTACTTCTACATCTTGAGAGCTGACTCTGATCCTAATGAGGAGGATATGAATTAAGGTTTTAGGGATGCCTCTAGGAAGGGAGGGTAGGGGCTATTATATATAGGCCGAGGTAGAGTAGAGGGTAAGGAATCAAGGTGGAGTAGGGGGGCAAGGAATCGAGGTGGGGTAGGAGGTAAGGAATTGCCATGTCATCGATCTGCGTCAACTCTCTCGATCATCGTTGGATAAACCGATCTAAAACCGCCTTAAAATCAAGGGTTAAGATCTTAGGAAGGTGTACGTGGCGATGGAGGGTGAGGGGCCACCCTCATGGGTCGAGTGCCCTCCCCATTGGGTTGGCCGGCCAACTATGGTGCTAGGTAGGCTCCTCCTTCTGGTGGTGAGGCTTGGGCTCCGTCTTGAGTCGTCTTTCATAGGTTTCACAGGTTGAATCACTTGTTTATGTCGGTTTGCCTATTTAGAGTGTATGACAGTGGTCCTAGGAGCTGTTTTCTGGATAAATCCTCCTACATTCACATATTCACCAAAGCTCGTGGAATTCATTAGTTTAAACCCCTATATGTGATGGAATTAAGTGTATATGTAGGATATATTAATGGTTTATGATTGACATTAACAACCATCAACAGTGCCATGATGCCATCCTCCTCCTCGACTTGTCTGATACCATCTTCCTCATACTCTTCACTTCATGTACTCTTGCTCTTCGCGTGAGCGATGTGGATCAGCCATGGCCCCATTTGGTCTTACTCAATTCACCAGTCTCAAGCCTCCACACACACACACACACACACACACACTTCATGGCCCTTGGTTCATTGGCAGGAATCTTGCTTAACCTTCACACTTTACCTCCCACCACTATGTCGCATATCACCTACACTTCGCAAGACAAGAGACACAACATAAGACACTTTTTAATAGGTTATTCAACCCCCTCTATCTGTCCATAGATCCTTTCACACGGTCCATCAGCGCCAAGCCGTCTATCTTGCCCTTCACCCTGACAACCTGGTCCTTCGTAGCCAATGCTTGCCATGATCTTCTCCACCTAGCTATATGAGACTATGCCATGTATCATATTCAATGAGCTCCTCCATCCTTCACTGGTTGAGCACTTGCATCACATGCACAAGCCATCTCTCCAGCATGGCTTCCATGTCTTGCTCAACCTAGTGTGTGTGGAATAAGTACCTGTTCATCTCACATAAAACACATGAGTCCATCTAAGGTTGTCACTCAATTATCAAAACCAAACCGAGACTTTTACATGTTCAGACAATTTGTTTGCTGAGATTTATTCTCACCCCTTTATCTTTCTAGGTGCTTAATTGAAGACTTTGATTGAACGGATGGGATTAGTGGCTCATATTCATTGTTTCATCCACACTTAGAGATAACAATAATGCTTTTGTCTTGTTGCAATAAACTTAGTTTACCTATCATGGTAACTCTTCATAGTTTAATAAAAACGTTTGTGGTGAACCTATCTTAATCATAGTTTTCTTGTTATTGTTGCTTCCATGTTTTACTTTGCTTATGGTTTTTTGTTGCCGAGTCTTGTACTCTAGCTTTAGAAAAGGGACGTTTGGTGATATCATAGGATTTTAGTGGCGCCTAGGGTGTCACAACAGGTGAACACATGGCTAGCTAAGGGTAAAATGGACTTTTCACATATCGTATCCATCATGGTATGCTTATGTCCTGCCACGCACACAAAAATAGTGCAAAGTTAGGAACAAGTCTATATAAGCCCCCAATGTTTAGCATTGTGTCTACTACACTCGCTGACTTGTAAAACTAGATATTCTACTCTCTCGGTTATCAAAAACCATTTGATCTACACCTAGGTGGTTTCAGTGGGTGGTTTTGCCTCGCTGGGCTCACATGTCAGGTGGTCTCTTATATCAAAATAATTGATGATTTTTTTCATATAGAATTAAACGAAGATATACTTTATATTAAAATTATAGAGCTTGACACGATCTACAAGTCTATAGTTCACATTTCTTTTATTTGAGATCATTTACAAGCCCAAATATTTGTTTTAATTTATCATATTTTGTGTTCAACTTTTTGCTTTTTTTCAAATGACTTCAAATATTAACATTGTCTATACCAAAGCTGCAGCTCAATGTGATCCATAAATTTGTAGTTGACAATATTTTTATTTGAGATAGTTTAGATGCTCAAATACTCATTCTAAGTTATTAAATTTTGGAATTCAAAATTTTAAAATTTTCAAATGACTTTAGATGTTGACAATGTTTATACCAAATTTGTAGCACTTAATGAGAACTATAAATCTGTAGTTGACAACTTTTTAATTTTAGATAGTTTAGAGGCTCAAGTTATCATGTTTTGAAATTCATTTTTTAAATTTCTAAATGACTTCATATGTTGATATTGTCTATATTAAACTTGTAGCCTTAAAAGACCTATAAATTTGCAGTTAGTAACTTTTTTATTTAACATAGTTTGGAGGCTCAAATATCTATTTTTAATTACTAAATTTTGAAATTCATTTTTTTATTTTTTAATGACCTCAGATGAAGAAAGATCTATACCAAAGCTCTAGTGCTTAACGAGATCTAAAACTTTCCTTTGAAAAAGTTTTCATTTATGATTATTTAGAAATCATGTAAACATTTATTAAAACTATCAACTATAAACTTGTAGATCGTGTCAAGCTTTATAATTTTGATAAAAGTTTGTCTCATTTGATTCATATGAAAAAATTATAAATTGTTTTGATACAAGGAACCACCTGATATGTGGGCCCCACAAAGTAAAAACTCCACTAAAACCACTTAAGGGGTAGATTGCAGAGCAAATGGTTTTTTGATAAATAAAGGGATATAATACCTGGTTTGTAGGTTAGAGGTGGAGTGAAGTTGTTTTTTTTCCCTCTCACAGAGACACAAGTTGGGATGAAGCTAAAAATAGTAGTTTATCTTAGCTCTCTCCCTCCTAAGCTGTTGGTGATACTATTTTGCCAAATATGGTTTTATAAAACAGCTCAGGTTTGTAAAAAGCCTGCTTGTGAAGCTGGTTAAAAAAACTGTAGCAAACAGACCCTAAACAAGTGTCATTGCCAAATGGCAATAAGTTAAATATATATGCCCGGACCCCGTCGGATCCTACAGCCGGTCCCCAAGTCCCAACTCAAACGCCGCCGCCGAGCGCCTAGCGCCTTTAGTGCCCGACGAAAAAAATCCAACCCGAAAGCGCCGGCGGCAAGCGAAGAGAAAGCGCCGGCGCTAATCCGGCGATGGACGCGTCTGCCGGCGGCGGCGGCAACTCCCTGCCGACCACTGGCGCGGACGGGTCGAAGCGCCGCGTCTGCTATTTCTACGACGCGGAGGTGGGCAACTACTACTACGGGCAGGGCCACCCGATGAAGCCGCACCGCATCCGCATGACCCACGCGCTGCTCGGCCGCTACGGCCTCCTCGACCAGATGCAAGTGCTCCGCCCTCACCCTGCCCGCGACCGCGACCTCTGCCGCTTCCACGCCGACGACTACGTCGCCTTCCTCCGCTCCGTCACCCCCGAGACGCAGCAGGACCAGATCCGCGCGCTCAAGCGCTTCAACGTCGGCGAGGACTGCCCCGTCTTCGACGGTCTCTACAGTTTCTGCCAGACCTACGCGGGGGGCTCCGTTGGCGGCGCCGTCAAGCTCAACCACGGCCATGACATCGCCATCAACTGGGCCGGCGGACTCCACCACGCCAAGAAGTGCGAGGCCTCCGGGTTCTGCTATGTTAATGACATCGTCCTCGCCATCCTCGAGCTACTCAAGTACCACCAGGTATTCCGAATTTTTTATTTTTTTATTTTTTTTCGAATCTATAGTTGGATTGGATGGATAGAATTACCCATGTTTTGTGAACTGTAATTGCATTGTAGCGCGTTCTGTACGTGGATATTGATATCCACCACGGGGATGGCGTGGAGGAGGCTTTTTACACCACAGACCGGGTGATGACGGTCTCATTCCACAAGTTTGGGGATTATTTCCCTGGGACAGGGGACATTCATGATGTTGGGCACTCAAAGGGTAAATATTACTCCCTGAATGTTCCGCTGGACGATGGTATTGATGATGAGAGCTACCAGTCGTTGTTCAAGCCAATAATGGGCAAGGTGATGGAGGTCTTCAACCCTGGCGCAGTCGTGCTCCAGTGTGGTGCAGATTCATTGTCGGGTGACAGATTGGGCTGTTTCAACCTCTCTATTAAGGGTCACGCAGAATGTGTAAGATTTATGAGGTCCTTCAACGTCCCGCTGTTGCTGCTTGGTGGCGGTGGGTATACCATAAGAAACGTTGCACGGTGTTGGTGCTATGAGGTATGTAACAGGGGAATTTCCTTCATGGGGGAAAACCCACATTTGTTATGCCTTTTCAGTTTTCAGTTTTCTGTTGTTTGTTATTCTATTAATTCCAATAACCTTGTCTGATTAATTATTTGATGAAATTGTTAAGTATACTGTGAGTGTAACACTTTGTGAGACCTTTTCCCCCGTACTGCAATGAAGTTATCGGAATTAATAGAATAACAAACAACAGTTGTAGCGCTCACTGCCTAGAATATGCAGGATGATTGGTACAGTGGTTGGGATTTATCAATACTCACATAAAAGTAATATTTCAAATACAAACAAATAGCCTTCTAAATCATGTTAGGCATGTGTGATACAAATGCCGTATTCTCCAACTTCATATATAAGGTTTTCTTCAAGTACATGTGTGTTGTCGATTTGTAACTTTATATAGGTAACTGATTTGTTAGCATTCCTTTTTTGCCCACTTCAAAGCACCATCTGCATTTTTGCTATCCATGTCTCCCCTTGTGTTTGTGCTGTGAACCCAGTAAACACAATCTACCTTGTCTGTAAAAGTAATCGACATATTATGTTTGCTAGCTGTGTTCCAAATTCAGTTTTTACGATATTTTTATTTATCCTATGTTTTTTATTTTTAGGATATATTAGAGCAATTTGAAATACCAGGATGATATTTTTTTTGAATTAGTTATCTATGCAGTACAATAGTTTCTGCAAATTCTTTTTTTGTTTTGGCATGCGTCATCTTGCTTGAAAGAATTTATTCATACCATGTCGTTGTCTACTTTCTACTTGCTGAGTGCTGACTACTGTTGTTACCTAATTTTGTAAATAGTTTCATGATGTGTTTTAAATTTACTAAGATGTCACAAAAAATATTTTTTGCTATTTACTGTGTTATATGCTCTTTGTATTTTTAACTAAATATGAATCGGTTATGTGTGAACCAAACACTTATTTTTTCTTCAAAGATTATCTCTTCCAAGTTCCAACTCATTCAGCCACTGCTCTAGACAAGACAATTGAACTTCTGCACAGTCCATTATATTCTTTTCATGTTCTTGAGCGATCGAGGATTGAGGCCACTATTGTTATTTCTGATATTCCTTTTAATGTCACCAATTCAAAGTCTTTGAATAACTGTTCTTACCTTTTTTTTTCATATTTCTTGAGCAGACAGGAGTTGCCCTTGGTCATGAGCTCACTGACAAGATGCCACCTAATGAGTACTATGAGTATTTTGGTCCAGATTACACTCTACATGTCGCTCCAAGTAACATGGAGAATAAAAACACGCGGCATCAATTGGATGATATAAAATCGAAACTTCTAGATAATCTTTCAAAACTCCGACATGCTCCTAGTGTTCAATTTCAAGAGCGACCCCCTGAGGCTGAGTTACCTGAGGTGAGGATTCTGTTACAAGCAAGAAATTAATTGGATGATGTTTCTTTATCCTTGAAAATAATTCAGGCACAAAGATAAGGCCATCTTTAGTAGAGTTGTTGTGGACAAGACCGAATAATTGCACAGACCGTACTCTTATATCGAATTAGTAAGAAAATCTGGAAATGTAGTGGAAGATTTTTTTTTTCTCGAACAACGCAGGAGAGTTGCGTGTTATTTCATTAAGAAAGGAAATCTTACAAACGGAAGGGCTAGAACAAACCTTCCCAACACACCCACTCACACCAATCCATAGCTAAAAAGAAAGGAAATTTGCGCCACGGCAAAAATAAAAGCCCCCCAGGATAACTTGGACAGCAACTCCTAAGTAACTAGTGATGGGGAAATGGCTATTGACAATTGTGACTAATATATAGCACCCCACTTTTAAAATTATATGGAGAATGACATTGCTTTCTTCTGCTTTCCTTCTGGGCAAATAACCAAAAATACTCTGGTCGAACAATCCTGGTCCTAAGGCCAGTATAGTTTTGTCCTGTTCATGCTGGCATAGTTTTGCAGGCATTTCTTTTTCTGCTATTTCTTGCCCAATGTTTTCTGATCGGCTTATTGTTCCTAATCGGTCTGGTACCGATAGGACGATCAGGACGATTAATCGACGATCAGGACGATTAATCGACCTCTGATCGGTCTAATCGTCCATATAATCGTCCAGCATATAGCAGGACTATATAAGTATATATCATATAGGTATGGTATATATATAATATACCATATACTATATATTTATATAGTAGACATCGAGCATATTTCTAGTTAGTTGGCTACTTACCTATGAGATCTGACTCCATATTCTTGTCCCAGCCTCCATATGTTTGCTGATTTTCTGTTGGAATAATAGATAACTTGAGTAAGTAGATGCAAAAGAATAATGTGACAGACTGACAGCATTACAGCAGCACATACTCAATCCAGATCCAGAAAAGTAGGAATTAAGAAAACTAGCATAGTCCACAGCTTACTTAATATAGTACGAGTATTGAGTACATACTACAAACTAAATAATTAAACACTGCAAACAACATTCAGAGTTTTAATGACTCACCTTCAGAGGAGGAGCTCATCTTCATGCTCCCTGAACCTGCAGCCTGCAGGTGGGGAAGAGAATAGGCGACCCTGCAGCAGAAGGGAGGAGGAAGCAGCAAGCAGCAGGGAAGATCCATGGATGGGCTGCTTGGATTGGAACTGGAAGGGAGGGAGGAGGGAGTGAGATGCACGCAGCAGGGAAGAGATGGAGCTCAGCTGCACACACAGCGGGAGTGAGGAGTACTGAGGACTGAGGAGAGAAAGAGTGGGGGTGAGGTATATAAGAGAAACCCTAATGGGCCTGGCCCAAATAAATATAGCCCAGTAAACTGAAGTAGCCCATCTGCCTAGTGCTGATCGGCAAAGAGACCTAATCGGACGATTAATCGCGAGTAATCGACGATTAATCGGACGATCAGGTTTCTGATCGCTCTGATCGAATCGGAGGGCCTAATCAAGTGCTAAGTACTGATAAGGACGATTAATCGTGATTAATCACGATTAATCGGACGATCAGAAAACATTGTTCTTGCCAATTGTTGTATAGTTCTGTTTGTATGCCTGGAACTGCATTAGAAACCGGACTGGACCACCAGTTGAACTGCAAAAACTGGAAGAAAATGAGAAAAGGGGGCAGTGTAAAGAACATGGACTCTACCATGTGTACCCTGCAACGCAAACAGATGGAGGACAGAGGAAGTCTGGTGTCATTCTAAAAGTGCAGTCCCTGCTGCAAAGGTGCAACTATACGGAGAAACTACACAACACCTTTGAAAGCAAAAATTGCAACTCTGAAAAAGAAGGGAAAGATAAAAGAACCCTTAACATATGTGCAGCACACACCCAAAGATAATCGAATTGCCATGAAGTGCATCTACAAAATTGGAACAACTTAAAAGTTTGGATAATGTAACCCAATAAATACAAAAAATATAGCCTAATGAAACATGCAATTCCTCTGTGCATACAAATGAAAAACTCTACAAAATAGCATTATGTATGTAACTCGCAAATAAGTAAGTCAACATATTGTGACTAATTTGTGTTAATGTTTGGTATAGCAAGATGACGACAAAGAGAATCCTGATGATAGACGTGATGCTGATTCTGATGTGGAAATGAATGATGCCAAGCCTTTGGACGACTCTGGGAGGTATTTATTATTGTTTGCTCATGTAATTTGTAGCAGCAATTGCTTCAGGTGGTTATATTATGTGTTCTATTTTGTGCACTTTTCTATCATAGGAGGGGCAGTATACACAATTTTAGAATGAAGAAAGAATCTGCTGAGACAGAGGCAATTGATCAGGTACCTCTCTAATTTAACTTGTGTTAATTTAATGATGTATCCATGATGTTTCACATGTTTTTTTTTGGTATGTAAGGTGTACTTGAACTAGAAGGCATGTTAGAACTTCTATTAGCCTGTGTTTGTTTTGGGGACAAGGTGGGATGGGACGGACTCAACCCAATTTCTAGGGATGGGTGGTCCCTGTTTTCTGTTTGGTTCAGGGGATAGGACAATCCATATTTTGGGCGCATGTGTCAATCTTTTTTCCTTTTTATATATAAAAAAAATCTTCCTCCCAACCCCACGGTCCCGAGCGGCACCGCTGCTGCACGACCCCCATGGACCTGAGCGGCATCACCGCCATGCCCCATGCTGTGCGTGGGAGCTCGCTGCCGTGGATAGTTTCAACGGAACTACAGAGACAACACTTGACACTTCCTTACCAATTCCTTTTTGCTTAAAATGTGGTAGAACATCTCGTAAATAAAATGTTCGTCAACATCTGGCGTGGCACTTAAAATAGCGCTCTTCGAACTTAAAACGCCAACCGCTGCCTATTTTCATGGCTGCAGATTATACTTCCGGGAGACCGACGTTGTGATGTAGTTTTCGCCAATCTCCTCCACCACGACGGCATCGTTGCGCCTTCGAGTTTGAGGCGACCTCTCTGGCGGCAGGACGTATGTTGGGTCCATCTTGCTGTCCACCTCGTCGAAGACCCACGAGTAGTCCCTCAGGCTCTCCTCCGACTCCAAGCCGTATGACAGCGCCCTCCCGCCACCATTTTCCTCCAGAGCCCCCACAGCGCACGTGCCTCCCACGTAGAGCTTGAGGTGAGGACGCACACACAAGGTTGGGCTGCCCTTGCGAGTTCTGGTCACCGTGAGCTTGGGACCTGCGAGCTCATCGAGGAAGGGGTGCGGCCAAATACCCATATGACTTGATGACCAAACTGTAGGGCAGCATCTTTGCCTTGTTTTGCCTTGCCCAATTAGTTATGAATCTGGAGATGACTTAGATATTAGTAGAGATGAAAGTGGAGATCGTCCAGTATCTACCCCCACGGTGTTGCTCTCTCTCATGTACAGTGTGGCAGCATCTGACAGTCGCAGGGCAACTTATGCTTTGCTAATTAGGTTTCTGAGATTGATAGGCTATGCCTATGCAGTAAAAGAGTTACAGTAAAGAGTAGTTTCTGTTGTGATGCTTGAGATTGATCGAAGTTTTTTGCAAGTTAAATTTCTCGAATATTTTATGCTAGTAATATGCTTTACATAGGATGTGGTGTAATGGTCAACATCTTTAGGTTAGTGTTTTCTCCCCATGTGCTTTAGCAATTCCTATGTTTCCTGGCAGATCATGACTCCATTTTTCATTCATCTATTTTACTGATTCTTGTTGGAGCAATTATAGGCTTGTAGCAAGAACATTATCCCTAATTAACTTTTCTTTTTCTCTAGTTATATATCATTCTCCATTACTGACTTTCTTGTTTTCTTGTTTTTGTACTCAGCAGGATGTCAATAGTGTAGCTGCAGAATATTCTAGAGGTACTGGACCTGTGGCTGATGGAGTTGGTCCCTTGAAACAAACCTTTGTAAGTGCCATTTATCAGAACATTAAATATATCAACAGCTTCATGCTCACTTACTACATTAGTGTGGTCCGGTGTACCCAAGCATATTTTTATGAAGTTATTGTTGCATGCAGCCGAATGACACTAGTCCGATGGCCATAGATGAACCAAACGCTCTGAAAGTTGAGCAAGAGAGTCCAAACAAATTGCAGGACCAACCAACGATGCACCAGAAGCCATGATTAGTCACCTTAACTTGGTAGCTAATGTCATCTGTAGCCTGTCAATTCTGTTGTGCAAATTCATTTGACTGTAGGCAAACCATGCATGTCACAAGGCTGAAGCAGGGAGCAGAAGCAAGTGCTAGACCAAGAAGTTGTGCATCTGAAATCTCTAGTGTTTTGCGCGTTACATTTGTATTACAGACAGTTGCAAACGATGGTTTAATCATGAAAATTTCGTCTTCCACACTTTGCTTCTGCAGAGGAAGGAATTGATATTGTAGTATGGATCAATTAAGCAGTGCTTTTGTCGCAGATGCCCATGTGATTGTAATGTGCAGGAACTAGAGCAACTCCAGGCTCCAGCAATAGCTCATAAAGTTGGGGCCTTTGCTCTCCAACTCTAGCAACAATCCTTAATTATGAGCCCCATACTTTCTTATGACATGTGGGACTCTTGTTATTAGTGATACATTTTTCCTTTTCTTTTTCTTCTCTTTTATTTTCTCCTATCTTTCTTCCACCGGTTAGACCATCTCCTCTTCCTGTCCCTTGCCATCACCGACACCGCCCCTCTACCTGGCCTTTTGTTTTATCGCCTCTTGGTGTCTCTGGAGTGAGAGCTACGGGAACCTGCTGCTGTGAGAGCTCTGCCCTGTACAACCACCAGAGACGGCTGTGCAGCTAGGGGGTGAGTGATGATAAGCCGGCTGAAGCTGATTTGTTGTAAGAGAAAAATACTATAGATTTTAGCTGATAAGCCGACTGATAAGTTCAGGCGAACAGGCCAGATAACGTGAGCTGAGGTGGTGACAAGCCGGTAGAGATAAGCAAACTGGTGCGCCGACTGTGCCCGATCCTCACGTAGCTGCTCTAGCAAAACGTTCCTGAGTGCCTTTTCATGCGCTGCTGGGCCTCGAATCTCTGTACTCACCAATCATCTCAAGCTGGTGAGAGTGAATACAACCAGACTTGTGACGAGGGGTAGACTGGATTTGGGGCTGCTGCTGAGAGGAATGCGGCTCCTCACTGGAAATACATCTGTCCCCCTCATGTTCTCGGTGCTCTGCTACTGCTACTGCTGCTTGTACTGCCATACGAGTTTCTCTAGAGATCTTTGGTTTCTTGATTTTCTTTTGAGGCACAACAACCTTCCCTGTCCCTTTCCTGTCCCCTGGAGGGGGCCTCTCACCTCCTGATCATCCTGCTGCTGATCTGATCATTGCTGACACTGATCCTGGCATGCCAAGCTGAAGATAGTGCCCTGCTAGAGACTACTGAACCTTTAGATGCTTGACCTCAGTCCATTCTCAAAGGGCTTGGCCCTGAGCTAATCTGCCCAAATGACTGCTGACACCGAGCTGCTGACTCCTAGTGCATCATCAAGTGTCTAGTGCATCATTCAAAATAAAAACCGTCACATGATTTGCTAAATTGTTTGCATTGTACGATTCAGGACCACGACAATGATGACAACAAAAGGAGATTACTGTCCAAGCAATTTAATTTAGAAATACAATAAAGAACTTCAGGTTACAGTTTCATTTTGCAGAGAAGTCAGCACATGTGTTATTTTATTCAAAGCAAAATAACTTCTCTAATTGCTATCCTGCTGTCCCCTTAATTGTGGTACCTTACATATAGACAGAAGGAACATTTTAATATTGCCAGCCAAGCTGCACATACAACTTCAATGAATTTTCAAATCTTCCTACATTTCAAACAAGTGAATTATGAATGGAAAATCAATGACCAGATGACAAGCTGAAGTTTAGACAGCTGTAAGCTAACCAGGATCATAGAAGATGAATTATCACAGTGAAGTTGGAATTCCATACTTGCTGTGAGAGTTCAATAGCACGTGGTAGATTGGATCTTGATATGATACTTTGAAAAGTTGGAGGACAATGTAGCCGCATGTTGTGATGCTAATGCACAGAAGGGGGAAAAAGAATGAAGGTCAATAAATTACTTGAATAAAATCATCAATATGGCTCACAACTTTGTGTAACATATCACTGATATGAATGCATAATAACCAAAAGGAAACAAAATATGCACCCCAAATGCACAACTGATCCTTCACATACTTCAGTTGACAGGGTTAAAGCAGCTTTATATATTGTACTATATCAAATTGTTTCAAGGAAAGCACCACCCACATATATGAATCGGGCATAACCCTGAGGGAAGATATTCCTAGAGAGAAGTATTACATAATATTACAGTACTTAACGTATGAAAACATATACATATCATGATAACAAACTAATTACAGACATCAACAAAACAATGCTGGTTAACACATAACAATTAATTACAGCATTTAAGTGATATAAATTGAATAGTTACAGCTTATGTTAAGATTTGCAAGTAGAAGTATTCTGACAATCTCTTTGCAAACATGGGACTCTCCAGAAATAATATTGCAGGGCAATTACTAGTACTGTTTATTCACAACTAGATTTGCTAGCGACTATATCAATTTGGTTAGTTTCTGTAAGCAAGATATCACACGGAAGGTACACATATATGTAGGCAAAGTGTTGCTGGGAAAGTCCCACATCTACAATAGGCCCACCTTGCATGCATGCAAGAGCAGACCCAATTATGATACTGTCATGGGTGTGTGCACAAGCTGTGCCAAGATGGCAGCAAGAGCAGGCGGACAAGGGCAGTGGGCAGTTGTCCATCTGGCCGGCCACATGGGACCAAGGTGCTGGCACAAAGAACAGCAATATTTTCTCTCTATAAGTGCTAGTGACTGAACACCTTCCAGATGAAGGGCACCCGGTAGGGAGGAGAGAACTCAGGAAAGAATGATACTATATTAGAGGACAACTTCGTTTCTATCATTACCTGCCATGAATGACATGGCCATTGCTCTTAAATAAAGATTACTTCCAACAGAATGAGATATGCTACACCAATCGACAAACTGAAGATAAGATAGAAACGACTTGGCTAACGAAGTGTTGCATCAAAATCGGCACACAGTAAATGGATTCTACTCCCTCCGTTCCAAATTGTAAGTCGTTATAGCTAATTCTAGGTACATAGCTTTTACTAGGTATCTAGATATAATGTATATTTAGGTGCATAGAAAATCTATGAACTTAGAAAAGCCAGAATGACTTACAATTTGGAACGGAAGGAGTATTAAAGTAAAAAAAGTGGTAAGAAGTTGGTGCTTGGAGCCCCAAAAAGAGATTTATATACCTTCCTAAGCATATCAACAAGACAATCCAAATGGTAGTTGATATCCAAGACGACTCCTTGTGAGTAACCCAGACCTGTAGGCATATTATCAAATATTAACACTTGGCCATAATGCCTATTAGGGAGCAAAATATTAATGTCAAAGTGTATCCCAATCTAGAATCATCTTCGCTCAGGTAAGAATTCAGAAACCATAAATAAGCCGTATATATAATGACCATTAAGTTAAAACACAATTGTTGCCGAACATTTTCTATCAGGGTCTAAAAGAGAGAAGTGCAGACCAGGATATCAAATGTAAATATTATGAACAAACTCTACTGATTACATTTCAGTGAAAATACATGCTCTCTATGATCGAAATGAAACTAATAACACTATGGCATCAATGCTCAGAATTTCAAATAAAATTCATGTAATCGTTATAAAAAATGTGTTCTCCATCCTTTGGGACAAAGTAAACATAAGCAGTAAATTTTCACAGCTCATCCATGCACACAAATTATTTTAAACAAATACAAAAAGTTAAGTATGATTGCATCTATCTCATGACTTGTACTCCCTCTGTCCCAAAATATAAGGCGTAACCTTTTTTATTCATGTCCTATAATATAAGGCGTGCTCTCTCTAGACACACGTATATCGATGCAATAGCACTAGTATTGTGAGAGAGAATTAAATACGTTCCTTGGTCTTTGAACCAGAGGTGGTTACGCCTTATATACTGGGGACGGAGGGAGTACTACATAGGAGCCAAAGTTTAAGTTGTCTTACCGATATTGCAAAGATATTTATGTAGAAATCAATTAAGGTTGCCGCCATCCACCTGAGTGCACAATTGAAACATTAAACTTGATATTTATGTTTGATAAATGATAAGTATGCTTTGAATAGAACTATGCATCTAAACCATCCAACACATGTATGAGCTTTCCATTTTAATTGTTGGATACTGAGTTGTACTAACTCTTGCTTTTAGTACACATGATGAACAGAAATCTATTCACTTGCCACCCTAAATTGTTAAATCAAGTAAATATTTAGAGATTTTTTGTTATAACTTTTAAAAATACTAACAGGCAAATACCAAAAAATTAGTTGTCTGACTTGTTTTTTTTGGCAAAAAACATTTGTTAAATTCATCACAACTTTCAACCACCCCCCCCCCCCCCCCCCCTCCCCGCCGTGCCAAAAAAAAAATTCTCTCTCTTTAATCCAGCTGTTATGCCCTGGTGGAGGGAATTGGCGGTGGAGGGCCAAGGCTTCTTAGGTGGTAGTGGTGATCAGCCGGCTGCCAAGGCTCCTTGCCTCGTCGCTCCCAATCTATGTTGGCCCTGAGAGGTAGAGAGAGGATAGGAGGAAGATTGTTTCATTGCTAGATTTCTAAAGTACAACGTCCAGGATTACATAGGCAAACAAGCCAATCAGTTCTCCTAACTTTTCTCCCAATCTAACTAATCAATTGACTAAACCGATCACCTTCCTTTTCTCAACCAATCACTAATCAATCTAAGATTATGCTGCCCTCTTGTTCCAGCAGCCGTAGGTGCAGCCCCACATGACACCAGCACTCTCTCGTAAAGAAACCACCATAGTCATCTAGGTTGCCACAAGCCCACAACCTATCGCCATGGCTTGCAACTGCTGCAGCAGGAAAGGGCAGGAAGGAGTGAATGAGGCCAAGGTTGAGTAGCAGTGTGGGAGAGACTGAAGCTCACATGTCAATACATTGGGACATGGTACCTCCTAGTCAGATTACACACTAGTATTAATACATTGGGACATGGTACCTCCTACTCAGATTACACACTAGTATTTAACAAGATTCAATGAGTTACATTTTTTTTTGGGGGGTGGGGGGGGGGGGGGGGGTGCGTAGACCAAGTTAACTGACTGGAATATCTGTGAAACTTAACCTTTTTTTGAGGGATCTGCGAAACTTAACTAGGACATGCAGTTTTTTGTTTACCGTTCTGAAATCCTACAGTTTCATAAAAAATAACTCGATATAAAAGTTTAGCAATTAAAAAATCTTGACTATAACTTCAGTGTATAGCACGATTCCCATATGTCACATTTACTCCATATTTGGAAAGTTAAAACAACCTAGAACTGTGCGGTTATTGTTCTTGGGATGCTGCAATCTTGCATTTAGTTACTCTTTTCACACTTGCATCAATTACATTGAGCTCAATGGGCTTCAGAAATCAGCAAAGCAACAAAGTATGAACTGTATTCACTTACGGTGTCAACAATTCCTTCCTAAAAGGTAGTCCATCATTGATGACAGTATATGCGACAACCGCAGCCATGAATATTCCCAAAATGCTGAAAATAACCCTTCCAATTACAATATAAGAGCACTTTCTTTGGGATAGATTACCTTGCCTGAAAATGTTTCAAGAATACATGTCAAGACAAACTAGTATCAACTTAATTTTATTGGATATCTCATTTGATCAACAAGGTCAGCATGTGAGGCTACAATATGCAGAGTAGCAGAAAGGAATTTGGTGGAATGAAATTTGCGGCTTCAGTATATTAGATAACATCTAGATTCTAGAATGCAACTAACCTGGGGCTTTAAGTATGCTGGTTAAGTAGCCAAAGGTATAGAAATCTAAAGAACTAGTCGCAAAGATTTTGGCACTCTACCTGATAAACAGAAGATCAAGTGGATCTTGGGATGACCCCGCAGATGTTACTTCAAAAAGTTTCTTAACAATATAAGCGCAAGTAGCAGCACTGAAAAGATAAAAGAATAAAAAAAATGTGGATACCATCAAGTCAATAAGACTCATCCAGTCAAAGAGAAGTATAGAAGCACAAAAAGAAGCTACAAAACTAAGAGATATAAAATATTAAAGATAAGGAGTCCAATACCTGCCAAAGCAACACAACAGAACCACCCACACAGCAGAACTAATCCAGTTTGCTTCCTTGTAGATAACCCAAGCCTGAAACACCACACAAGAAGCATCTCTAACTTAAGTCAAGTTAGAAATGAAATCGGATCTCCATAAATGTACCAAAAATAATAAGATCTTGTAAATAGGTAAGAATTAAATTATTCAACATTCTAAGGCTCAATCCCCAGACCTATTTGGCCAAGTTTAACAGGAGCATTTACTCTTCAGGAATTATTCAAGCTAATCAGAGGATAACATTCACTTGGGATATGACAGAAAAAATGATTTGCATGATAACTTTCTAGTCAGTATGCACAAAGGTCAGAACTGGGGTTCAGGTATCTGCAAAACTCAAAATAGAAAGTTTCAGCTAATAACTCTAATACACAAACTGACAAAGGATAATATAGCTAAGACAGATAATGGCACAAAAGAGAATTCCTTATTATTTGGACACTCATTTCTGAGATGCAAGTATGCAACCAACGTGCAATCATGAGTTCACGATGACCTGAACCAAAATGAACTAATGCAAGTTAGGCATGTATTTGGTTTGAGTAATAGGATGGTGATGGATCATCCAATCTAACTCCGAACCTAACATTGTTGTTTAATTTGAGGAGTGGAATGGGTCAAAATCCATCACCACCTCATCTGTCAAAAGCAAATGATCAGTAAAATGGTGAGGAATGGGTAGATCCCACCAAAATTCATGGGATGACCACATGATCGTAGATAGGTTGATCCCTCAAATTAAACATTCTATTAGTTAATCATGTCATACGGATAAAGGGGAAATGCCAAATAACTGGTAGAAAAAATAGTTTAAATACAAGTATGCTACAAAAATCAAGTGAACTTAATAATGCACAAAGCATAGAGTTCAAACATTCTATTCGAAACAGTAAGTCATAAGACTGATAGCTCCATAATCTATTATTCCACCTTATGTCAAATATATTGTCAATGGTATAGCTCAAAATGAATAGACTAGTAGCTGCTTTGCTTCACTTTCCACAGAGTCATTTTTCCAACCCTAGGAGGTACCATCAGATTGTACTTCCAGAAGTACCAAGGCACCTCCCCAAGGCCCAAGTAATAATTTGACAGTGTCTCTTGTTACCTACCAAGGATTATAAAAATAAGCCCTACCAGCAAAATCATCCTCATAAAGATGGTAACTTAACAAGTTTTCGGTGAAAACCATTGTAAAAAAAAGTGTCTGCTTAAGAATCAGTCATAAAAATGAAGGCATTACCGAGATTGCAATTACATTCACATAAAAATCAATCAGTGTTGCCACCATCCACCTACACACAGCAAAGAATTAGAATTTTAAATGAATGTATTTTGCATACATGTAAGCATGAGGAAGAGCTATGAAATGCCTGCTCTGAAGCAACACATAGTTTGGTTGTTATGAATGTATCAATCTCTCAAGAACAAAATTCATTGCGTATAGCAAAACAACCAACACAATTTGCACCAATGAGCAAGACTATGTTTCTACGATAACATATTGGTAAAACACCGACAGCACCTTGCAACTTTGCAAGATAAACAGACTGATGGGACTATAAAACACTCATTGCATAGTATATACATAAAACTAAGGTTAATTAATAAACTGAACTTTCAGAACACAACATAGACGGCCTTGCAAGACCTACACCATCACCAGTTCATCACGTCTCCTTAGCATTTCAAAATGAGAACGCCACTTAAATATGCAGCTTACTGCTTACCACCAGAGAACGTAAGGTAATAGGACTGTAAGAGTGGCTCTGTGGCTCGTTGTTACTTTGAAATGATCAACGGACAGACAAGTTCCACAATCCACAACCCTCTCCAATACCCATTTCCACAAAATCGCAATAGCTTCCTACCAATCCGCAAGCGAGCACATGGGCAGTACTTACGGCGTAAGCAGCTCGGGGCGGAACGGCGAGCCGTCGGTGGCCGAGGTGTACACCAGCGTGGCCACCATGAGCACGCCCAGCGCCGCGAAGACCGCCCTCCACATGACGAGGGATCCCTGCGCCGCCATGACCACGCTCGAGAGGAAACGGCCGCGGATTTAGTGGGGAGGGGCGAATAGTTGCCGGCGGAGCGAGTAATAGGACGAATGGGGAGTGGACGGGAAGCTGACACGTCGGCGCGGCGGAAGCGGAGGCAGAGACGCGGCCACGTAGGATGTAGGCGCCGCCGCCGCCGCATCCTGCGACTTGGAAGCCGTGTAGGGCGCCGAAGTCGCGGTTGAGAGCAGGTGAGTTGCGGGAGTGAGTCGCCGGCGGCGACTGGCGGATTCCCCGCGATGACTGCGGGGATCGAGACTGTCAGTGTCAGTGTATTTTACGGGTTTTCGGATTTCGTCCGGCCGGAACAACGGCCAGGAAATGACGCTATCCCTCATTTGGTAGCCCAAAGCAAATTCGGCCTAGTCCCTAGTCCAAGGGAATGGGTATTTGAGTTTGAGGCCCATGAAAGAAACGGGCTGCATTCGTTTCAAACTCCTTGTATATAGAACGTAAAATATGTCTTTTGCTAAAAAAAAGAACGTAAAATATGTCTGTGTTTGTTTTTGTGATTAAATCTGAGATACTATCATTTACCCCTTCATTTCTATATTGTTTGATACATTTTCCTAAAACCTGTGACAGATATGGTCTATTTTTACCTGCATAGCCCTCTGTTTTTTTTGCGAGGTACCCCTGTAGGTTTAACCCTGTGACCAAAATGTTCTGCATTGAGTATGTAACAAAAGAATAAATCTATAAAGTTCGGGAAACCCATCAAGTTAAGCGCTACTCTCCTGGTCCTAGATGGAAATGGAGAGTTCACTGCCTGATTTCATGTGCTTGAGTATCTGATGTCTGCCCCATAGGGCCTTCTTGCTTAGATTTGTGACAAGAATGAGTCATAATCAGATTTCACTCCATGTCCTTTCTGTCATATAAGCAAAAGACACAGAAGTTGTTTTCTCTATGTCGCTTGAACATTTAAAAAAAATATGGTGTGGATCTATTTCCTCTAATTTGTGACATAATTCATCTAGATTTGTCTTATGCCTATTTTCACATTCACTATAAATAAATAAAATCTTAAACAAGTTGACAACTCAAAGATTGCCATTCAAAATGCGCAACTCTTTCTATTTATTATTATTATTATTATTATTATTATTATTATTATTATTATTATTATTATTATTATTATTATTATTATTATTATTATTATTATTATAAATGCATTATCTTAGTATCTGAATCCAATGATAATTCCAAGATTGCCATTCATAACGCGTAACTCTTTCTATTTAATTATTATTATTATTGTTGTTGTTGTTGTTGTTTGTTGTTGTTGTTATTATTATAAATGCATTTTCTTAGTATCTGAATCCAATGATAATTCTCAAAGCTTACAAATTGTCACATTAATCGAAGCTAAAATCAAAGTGCCTCTATACATGATGGTAAATTACCCACTACTACCATTACATAAAAAATAACCAAAAATTCCGCTACACATGTTTTGATATAACTTGTCCATGACATTATTAAATACTAACATGAAGCCAGCAACATATGCCTTACTTCTAGAAATGAAACTAAAATAATATAAAATATGATAAAATAGAAAAAAAGTATTCCTATAGTGAGAAAAAAAAACAAATCTCTAGTACAAAAGAATAATCGATCTATTAGTACTCTAGAAAAATACAAGCATTTCTATATTCTGGACATCAGGCGGATGGTCGCTTAATGAAAAACAAACAGTGCAACTAATTCTTCCTTCTTGATAGATGCATATGGTTTATCGGTCTAGATAGTCAAAGGTCAAAGCTATTGTGCCTCACAACAGTGGAAGGGACAACTCTATGTGAGGGTGACAGGGCATTGACACTTAGGATATTACAAGCTCCATAGTGGTATCAAGTGCTAGCTGATCTTAGATTGCATGTCCTAGAGGATGCCCGAGATGAATGCAATGAGAGAGAAAAGATATGCCCAATTAGTAACATTATGATCGATATAGGTGGAACCACAATGAGTATGAGAGGGTACATGTGTTTCATTTCCATAATAAGCACCCATACCTTTAGGCTACAACATTAGTAGGCAACAAGATATACGAAGCGATCGACATATTTGCTAGTGGAATCGCAATCTCTAGCAGCAACAAGAAATGCCAATGAAGTGACCAACTGATGAGCATGACATAAGGGTTTAATGGTGCTATCCCCGCTCGGTCTCCAAAAGCTGCTGCTAGTGGACGCTGCATCCTTGACAGATTGGTTGATGATACACCGCAATGGAATCCACAGCTGACAGCGCAAGGGATTCAACTCTATGCTCTTGCTTGTCTCTTGGATCGTTTGGAAGGAGAGGAACCAGAGAGTGTTTGATGGTTGTGCATGGCTACAGGCTCAAAATCTGCACATATATTATTGTGGCAGAGGGGAACGTTTGGATCAAGGCGGGCTTCTCCGACCTGTTGATGCTCCTCGGCTTGTTGAGTGCTTAGGATCCTCGCTCGAGTTGCAAAAATGTATATCAATGTAGCGAGTATCATAATTTTAGGCTAGCCATGTTCTTGGTAGTTGTACCATCATGTATGCAGCACCATGCTCCACCGCTCCTTGCGTCTAGACACTTGGTGCCTAGCGCTTTGTACTGTGGTTTCCCCTCTTAATGAAACACGTGCTAATGAACACGTTCTAAAAAACATGAGGTCATTGAATGGTACAAGAGAATATATATAGAATGTTACTCTAGACTCCACGTATTAAGGTCGTGGAGTTAACCAAATATAAGAGTAAGACATGGCATGCAATAATTGTTGATGGTGGAGTATCTATTTTGATTAAAAAAACAGATGAATTCATATATGGATTCATAATGAGACATGGAGCGAAACAAGAGAGCTAGGAGAGTACAGGTTTAGTTGTACTATGGTTGCATCTTCAACTGTCCGTACAATATACACGAGCCACCTCGTTGGTTTCTGCTAGTCAAAGTGTTGTATGGGTAACGTGTTAATAATGGTTAATGGACATTGCAACCGAAGGAATCACCCTGGAGGCCGTGGCGCCACTGCCACTACACGCGTTCAAGACCTTGGCTGCACTCACTAGGAGGAGTAAGGGCTTCATTGGTTTGCGGTCAAAATTTGTCATGCCAAGAATTTAGCAAGGCAAAGGTAGGTAAAAAATTTATCATAGATTTGACAAGCTAAATATAAGAGGTTGGTAAGTTTTTGTTCAAACCAAACAATAGTCAAAATCATGGCCTCTCAAATCTTCGGTGCCATATTTGAAAGCCAATCCTAAGCGGCAAAACGACGGAGCTTCTGCTGGGTTGCAGGCCTGCAGCAGATAGTGGTCCGGCATGTACGTATCCGGCGCAATCTTAACGGCCGCAGTCGAACGACTCCTGTGTGTTTGGTTGAGCTGTGGCTGTGAAAAAAAGCTACTGTGGACACCATTAAACCAGCTTTCAAAAATGTACTACAGAAAAACAACTGCTTCTGAAAAAACAGCCTTCAAAAACAACATTTTTGATTAGGCTTTTGACTTTTAAAGCCAAAAGCCAAAGCCAGCGGCGGATCCACAGGGGGGCTGGGGGGCTCCAGCCCCCCCTAATTTCTTGATTTCAAGTCTAATCACTGTAGCAAAAGCTTAATTTCACCATTAAATCTTCATGCAAATCAACATCTCCATTGTTTTAGCCTCCCTTATCCTGCATCGTGCATCCACCACTGGCCAAAGCCAAAAGCTCAACCAAACGCACCTGGATAGCCTCGCCCGTCCGTCTGGACCGCGTCGACCGTCGCTGCAGCACCCAATACGTTTTTCCGCACGTTCTGCGCGTCGCCCAATCTGCTCGGCCTCTTAATTGCTCGTCGCTGAACTCAAGGCGGGGGGACAGCATCCCGATGCATGCATGCGGTCGGCGATGCCACCAGAGTACTACACGTGAGGGCACTCCTGAACTAGACAGCCGGCCAGCAGCACCGGCAACGCCAAGAGACACTCCTACGATCTAGGAGCCAGTTTAGTTCACTTCATTTTACCAAAAATTTCAAAGATTTTTCGTCACATTGAATCTTTGGATATATGCATGAAGCATTAAATATAAATAAAAAATAAAACTAATTACATAGTTTAGACGAAATCTACGAGACGAATCTTTTAAGCCTAATTAGACTATGATTGGATACTATTTACTAAATAACAACGAAAATACTATAGTATCTATTTTGCCAAAATTTTTGGAACTAAACTGGGCCTAGGAGTAATCTGAGGTGCAGTGCAGGAAAGGATAAGGGTCGCGAGCCATTTCCGTTACGGATGGATATCGATTGAGTGGCAACTGTAGCACCAGATCAGCATGCGCTGCGATTGATTACACACGCTACACTGCCCTGCATGAGCTAGCTAGCTAGCTAGTTGTCTCCGGAAAACGGAGCAGGATTATTGGAGGACAAGAGAGCTGGTCGACGACATGCGGTGGGCCAGGAACGGAACAGCCATGCAGCAAGATGGGGCGTTTTCGTTTCTTGACTTCGATATATGTACACATAATAATATGCATACATGATACATCTATCTTCGTCAGATGTATGAACCAGAACGAAACATCGCTGCAACAATGGTTGCCTGCATCTATGACGACGTACGCAGGCGTGCCAAAATAAGCCCCGCCAGATATTCGACATATATATACTTGATCGTGCATGCTGCGTTTCTCGGTTCTCTACTACGAGCTAGCAGCCCGTCACTACAGCTAGCTTCATATAATTGTGAGGTCACTAGCTCTGAAATCTAATGCTTTCTCTGTTTGTTGCACCGATGGACCGATCCATCTTGTGGTCGGCTGGGGCTAGAGGGAAGTCAGCAATTCAGAAAGCCGCCACGCGTTTCTTCACTTGATGAACTGTCTGACTTGAAAATACGCATTGCTTACATCTACAGGGAAAATATGGTAACGGAATACCAGTAGGTCTGTCAGTACAGCCTGTTCGGGAGGCCGTATCGTATCGTGGATTATTTACTGCTGGCTGGTTTGGTGTGAGAGAAAAATACTGTTCCCGGCTGGAAATTTACGATCGTTTACGAATAAGCGAACAGGCTGATAGTTACACCAAACATTATGGGCACCACCAAGAAGCTATAAGCTGACCAAGACTCTACATACACTCTTCAGGATCTTATTCCTGTCCTTGAAAAAAATTCAAGAGGGCAGCAGGCTGCGTCGCAGGTCCAAATTAAAAGACGGATAACATGGGGTTGGATGCCACCAGCTGGAGGAATCAGGATCAGCCAGCAAGAGAATGCACATTTCTTAGTATTGTCCAACAGTCCAAGCTAAGGGAGGTTTTCAGTGTGCTCTGTACTGTCAGCATCAATCTTGTGATAATCTAACAGCAGCTACGCTAAGCAACAGCATAAACCTGCTGATTAGTCCAAAGTTAACCGCTTGGCCCGTCGTCCAAAGATGTTCTAACCTCTGTTTCTCCCCGATATAATTTGCTTAACGATGCTGCTTGCGAACGTTAGTTTCAAGTCGACGAGACGACCTGAATTGTTGCTACTTGATCTAGTTGTAGCATTAGAGGAGGAGCCGATAATTTTCGTTGTAGCATCATGATGCCTACTTGCAATTAAGTTATATTAAGAATGACCATCCGGGGAAGCAAATGATCAACTAATCTGCACGATTTGGACTAGTGATCCAAATGATTTGCTGCAATAACGCAATATAGACCTACCGATGGTATGTACTTGTTAGACGTACTCCGATCCTAATGCAAACGAAGTTAGTATTAACCAGGAAAAGTCTAGAGAAGAACAGACTTTCTTGGTTCGATTGCTTCAGGTTATAAGACTTTTGTGTTACAAGTCAGTTTCTAAAAATCTAAAGGGATGGCGATATAAAGTGACTCGATGAGTGGACGTAAAAGCATTATTCACCATACATTCTCAAAACTTGGACATGGTTAGACTTGTGGACAGAGAAGAGAGAGAGGTGATCTGAACATAGTTACACACAAAGACGAACATCACACTTTATATTAGATTCTCACCAATGACATAGATTAGAATCCATGCACGATAATAAAAAATATTCTTCTGTAGCAATAAAAATAGATCCCTTACCTTTATATTTCGACAAGGAGATTTATTTTGTAGAAAAAAAAGAATGATCTGAACATAACTGTGATACACTTAGCTGATAATTCGTACGACAATAGTGTTTGTTGTTTCAAAGAGAGCATTTACGACCCAAAAGAAAAAGAAGTATCTGTATTTTGTTAAAGGAAAGTGCCTTTGCAAGTTGCATTTGAACTTTACCAGATTCTCATTTCAGGGGGGGGGGGGTATTCATTATATTCTAGTTTAATTTACTCCGTACAATTAACGTTACACCACCCTACCAAGAACAATATTGTTGCACGGGGATAAGATTTGACAGAAATAAATTTAAAAGTCTACGTAGTTTTTTTTTCGCGACCAGGAAATATAGCCCATTTTTCATTAAGACAAGTGAATTACATGACGCAGCTACGAGAGAACCCTCGTAGCACAGATTATAAACCACTAAGCTAGTGGTAAGCTAGTGGTGAGTGGCCTGGAATACAACTTAGGAAACAATAAAAATAAAGAAGGAAAGAAAGAGTGACTGCCCTTAACACCCAGAACCTACCAACTGTGCCTGCAAGAAAAGGATACAACAACGCAATGGTTTCCTACAAACTAGACAATGCCCTGGTGGCAAAGCATCCAACCAGCGAAGAGAGGCGAGTATCCATCGGCAACAGCGGCAAAGCATCCGCCAACGAAAGGCCATGGCGGCCAAGTATTCGCCAAGAAGAGGGCCAGCACGCTCTCGGCAGCAGATGTGCCAGAGAGGGGACCAAAGAACCTGTGGCGGCAAAGCATTCGCTAGGGATTCCATCGATAGCTAAGCATCCGCCGTGGAAGAAGCGAAGATTCCCAATGTGGCAAAGCATCCGCATGGGGAGCGACCATAACACACTTGGCAGCAAAGCATTTGCCCGAGGGAGGCCAATGACAATAGCGACAAAGCATCCGTCAGATAAACCAATGACAGCCCAGCATCCATCATGGAGAAAGCAATAGTGGCAAAAGCATCCGCTATGACCAACGACGACGACAAGGCCAATTGCTGCAGGACAAACCATTGCGAGTAGAACAAAGGCACATACAGGCATAGCGAGGAACTCTACCAAGAGCCGATGGAAGGGGCCATGGAAGTCAGTGACCACACGGGGACAAGCGATGAGCCGTAAGAGATTCTACAACGATGCCTTTACGAAGGGGGCGACGCCCAAGGGTACAACTGTGGACGCCATCGCCACTGGCCTTGCAACATGCAAGGCGGGGCTTACACCCAGAATTGGACGCCGTCGGTAGGAAGCATGGGATTCATCAACAACGCCTACAAGAAGGTATGTGGCACTTGAGACGTCACCGTCGTCGGCCTGGCCAAAGCCGAGCTGAGCTTTCGCCCAGAACTTCATGCATCCCCCAGCAGACCGCTGTAGCAATCTGGAGGAGCCGCAAGCATCAACCACAACCATGGTCAGCCGGCCAGGGGAAGCCGGCCACTGTTCCGCCGAAGCCCCCGACGCCCCGCTGCGCCACAAACCTCGACAAAATCTGGCGATGGGGAGTAGTCCCATCCACCGACTGTAGGGGAGCCATCCGCCGCCGCTGCGGGCAGGGGGAGCTGGCCACGGCCATGGCCCCGGCAGCCGCTAGTCGCCCCTGGCCATCCGTGCCATGGGCCGGCCCGCCGAGGACCCCGCAGAGGCCGCAGGCACCGCGACGAGATCCAGCTGCTGGGGAGCCAGCCACCGTGCGCCGAGGAAAGCGGATCTAGGGCGCCGCCGCCGGCCACGAGCGTGCGCGGTAAGTGGCCGTCGGATCTGGCCGCTACCAGCTTGGAGGCGCGGCCAACAGCCCACCATGGCCCAACCCTAGCCAGATCCACTACCGTAGAGCCGAGAAATGCCGTAGCAAGCCAGGTCCGCCTAGGAACTACGCTGCCGTCGTTGGAGCGTCGCTAGCCACAGAGCTTCGCTGGCTGAGGAGGAGGTCGGGGAGGGTGAGGGGGAGGAGAGGAAGTGGGGGGGGGGAGAAAGGCACGGCTGCGGTCTTTTTGAGCAGTAGTACTATAGGCCGCCGCCACCGCACACCGGACGGGGCGCCCAGAGGGGCGGCCCCGGGGGCCTCTCGGCGGTGGCGGCAGATGGTCCCCCCGAGTCGCCCAGGGACGACGCGGGGGTCAGTGAAGGTAGCCGTAAGATGGTTGATATATATTTATTTATAGTTTGATAAAAGCCTACGTAGTAGAGGTTACAGGACTAGCAACTTTTATATGTGGATGGTAATCCTTAAAGGAGTATGTGGGAATAGAAGCGTATGCACTTATTCGTTCCATTTACCGGCTCATCCAAAAGAAGATTATATTCAACTATATATATGGACAAGGGGCCCGGGAACAAGATCCATAGTTTCTCCACTGTTCTAACTCTAATATTGTCGAGCAACACATGGGGTCCAAAAGCAAATAGAGCATGACCACACTAGCTAAGAGGACCATGCAATATTTTGTGGCGTATACGGAGTACAGAGTTACGTTGTAGCTTAATTTATCAGATATAGCTAGTTAGGTTCCCTAAATTCTTGGAATCTGATGGACATCTAGAACATACTACTACTTCTACTCTCTTTGCGGGAACTAACGCCTAGATTGCCTATAAATTAGGAATATAGAAAAAAAAGAATTGCCCACCTGTAGCATATTCTTTGAGAAAAAAAATGATATTCATTGGTATTATCTTTATCTTACTAGTATAATGTCCGTGCTAACGCCACGACTTTATCTTGGAGATGCACATGAAACAACTTAACAATGAACTTTTTTCATAGTTTAACTTTTCCACAATAGTATATTGCCCGTGCTAACGCTATGGTGGCGTCTATAAAAAATAAATCATAAAACTAAAATAAATCATAAAATAAAAAATAAATCAACTAATGAAAGAAACACGAATTCACAGTCTCGCAGAGATTAGTCATTTCACACAAAAAATAGACATGCCCTCACAGCACTACTAAGACGTGTCTTAAAGTTCATAAACCATCAGTCTATATATTATTCTATAAACAATGGTTTATAGCTGGGACGGGGCTTTCTCCACGGCACGCTGCCACTCCACTCTGCCAGGCATCCTTCAAATAGAAACTCCTATCACCAGACACATTGCCCCCTACAAAAATGTAAATAGGCAAAAGATTGTGAGAGACAAACTTGACAACCTGTTCCACAAATGTTCTTATTCACAGCAAGAACGCAAACAGAGAACACAAGCACATCAAAATTAGTTGAAGCAGGGTGATTGTTAGAAGCATGTTGAATATATAAAATGTATCTCTACTATAATGGAACTACACATTCTCTATGAAAGGCTTGTTAAGTTAACGGAGGCTGCACACAACACATGCAGCCATACCAGAATGCCAGTAAGAAACAAAATTATCAAGTTACTCCAGAGATCTAGTTTATACTGTTTTGCGATTATGCAAGCAACAGTTACATATCTAACTGAGATTATCCAACAAAGCTTAAGCTCAGTAGGAACATTGGTAATTTGAGATGCCTAAATTCTACAATACTACTTTCTATATATCCCATAAAAAGAAATCTGGTTCTATTTTCTGAAAGCTGACATTAAGATGCATGGAATGTTGTCTAGACCAAAAAAAATTGTCATTGTGGCTTGTACGCATTTTTAAGCATTCTAATCATTCTGGGAAACAAAATCGGAGGATGGTGATCTTGCTGCACATCAATTTAAAACCTTTCGGTGTGAATAAGCAAAAATATACCAAATTGAACTGTTACCCTAAAAGTATTCATAGCCACAAGCTAACAATTTTTTCAAAATCATTAATTGTAGCAGAATCTAATTCCAGTTTTAGAAAAAAAATCATAAACATTATCTTTTTTTTCTCGGCAAAAGTTGCCTTCTTCATGCAGCTCATAATAACAGAAAAATGTCAGCGATCAAGAGTGAAACAGGGGTCATAACTTTGGTCAGATATAGTCACCTAGCAGCTAATCCTAAATCACACATTACATATTTCTTTGAACCTACTACATGATAATCACCTTGCAGGGAATGCTTGTAGTATGCATTCTAGTGCAGGTGATGTATAGCATGTTGTAAAATCATCATAAACCTGAATTGAGCATCTAAAACCTATCGGACAACAATCAGTAATAGTATAGAGATTGTTTGATTTAATTTTCGGTATTACTTGCCTCCAGTAAGGACCAAACTCAAATACAATTTTACACAGCTAGTAACAAACACATGAGAACATTGGTCAGTGCCTCACTCCGAAGCTCCTCATCAACTCTGTGGCCATTAGCTGCCTCCACATCTAGCTTTGTAGTTGCTTCCTAACAGGCCTCAAAACTAATTGGAACACCAAAATTTGGCATGGTGAAATATCAAACGTATTTTTCTCGTCGCTCCAGAAGGCGTCCCCGAGGCAGCTCTCCCTCACGAGCAGGTCTTGAAAAGACATCAAGCAAAAGGATCAAATAGTTGGGATCACAATGTACCATGTCATTCATCTCTACAATTGATTGAAACACATGTATTACGTAATGAAATTGATTAGAACAGACACAAATCAATTTATGATCAGCAAGATCAATTCGGCAAAAACCTTGGGCATCAAACACAGGCTCGATCTGAATCTAGACAGCAAACCCCAGCATAAAAATATCATACTGAAATTGATTAGAACAAACACAGATCAATCTCTGATGAGCAAAATTAATGCGGCGAAAACCTTGGGCATCAAACACAGGCTCGATCTGGACCTAGACAGCAAACCCCACCATAAATTTATTGAATCTAGAGCATCATCGTTTCCTCAACAAAAAAAAAAATCCAGAGCATCATGGTTTTACTACTACTACGGTACTACCACAAGAGCAACAAGCTAGCAACTACGCTATGCTAACGACAACACGCAAAGGCGAGGATGACATCGATTGATCCATGTACCAATGTACGATCAGTCGAAGAGGCTGACGACCTCCTCCTCCTCTTCCTCCTTCTTCTTGGCCTCCTCCTCGGCTTCGGTAGCGGCTACACAATCGTTACACAGTAGGGACTTGAGCTCAATTTGTTCAAACATTTTTTGGTAGAAGGGCTACACAATCGTTGCACACTGAAGTTTGCAAAATCAGGCTGCATTTCCTTCTGAGTTCTGATATGTTGAGGGAATACACTGGAAATAAATTTGATCAAGTATTGTAGGACCAAATAAATGAATGTACTCTCACAGCAATGTAAATATTATTTTTGTTGGCAAGAAGTTTTTGCTCTGGAATGTGAATTAGATATGTTATCACAAGATGAATGAACAGGCATACAAGGACAGCTGTACATATCCACGAACAACATTGCAATAGGCATCGACAACTACAAAAATGAAGTAAATAACTAAAGGAGATTTAAATACCTTGATCAGTTGGTCAGCAGAGAGAAGCCCAAGAATCAATTTACATTTCCAAGTCGTAGCTGCTTAAAAAAAGGACGCATGAATGAATTTAGGAAGGTAAAGGTAAGTCAATTCTTAGCAGAGAAGGGGTCACTTGATAGGGTAAGAAGCATCAGTCTGGAACCATGTTTCAGAGGCCTGGAAAAGTTCAGCAGGATGGAAATCATGTAATTAGGCCCAATATATTATTGAGCACTATTCATGTATCATCTGCAGCCATGTCTAGAAGGTAATACGACACATAGGGCATCAACCAAGAACAAGAGTGATCCATGAACTTCCTGCTGCTAGAAATAATGTTATAAAAAACAAGAAGACCAACCAAATGCGAAATCATGTCATAAAAAACAAGACCAACCAAATGCTCACTAGTGTAGGAAGCACCTGCGACGTGGAAGTTCAACAAATCCCATTGCATAAAGCTGTAGCAATGAACAGAAGCAGTATAACAAATTAGTAAAATCCTATAACATAGCATAGCATAGTGCTACAGGGAAGAAGGAAAACTGAGCAGTCACATTACATAGGGCACCGTAGAAGAACGATAGGTCACATGAAGCATTGGACAAAGTGGTGAGGCCTGCGATCGTAGTTACGGTGCAGCACACCCAAATCAAGTACCTGCGGAACCACATTCGACCGAAACAGAATCCAGATTAGCAAACCCGACGAATGGAGGGCCGCAGCAAGGATGAATCCCGTCCATAAGAGCGGTGAGGAGAGCTGAGCGGCACCATGGAAGAGGAGCCGAGGAAGAGGAGAGTCGCCACTACCTGGATGTGGTCCTGAGGAAGGCCTCGCGTGCCCAGGTGGCCGGGGTGCGCCGCTAGGGCTTTCCCATGCCGGGGCTCGCATAGAGGGAGGGGTCGACCGCACAGTGCTGGGAGAGGCGAACGCCGACACGTAAGGCGAAACCCTAGGTTGGCGCTGCCGCCGCGCTGGGGGCTCGCCGTCGCCATGCGGCACGAGGAGGGCACGGAGGAGGAGAAGGGTGGCCGCCGCCGTGTCGAATCCCAGCCACCGCGGAAGTCCGCTCACGCCGCTGCCCTACCCGTGTCGGGAGAGAGAGGGAGGGGAAGAGAAGGGACTGTCGGGACTCACCCATGTGGGGGACGGGGAGGGGGCCGGCGTTGCACCGGCCGCGGGGGTGTGTGGGGGTGGGGGGGGTGGGGGTGGGGGGCATCGGCCCATCGCCGCCGCCATGGGAGAGACTAAGAGAGAGGATGGGAGCGGCAGCCTCCGTGCCTAGGCACGCCATCAGGTACGCGACCGTCGCGCCGCCCACGAATTGCGGCGGGTTTTGTTTTCTGGGAAAATGCATGGGCGGAAGTAGGAATTGAACTCGGGCATGCGGGATGCGGGGAGGAGCGAGGACACGGCGTTGGCGTGCGGGGTGTGGATGCATGAGAAGCGTGGCATCCCACATCGAATCGTGGCCATCGAATTTGATTTAGGTGTTTTATTAGCCTTTGATTTTAATGGAGATGAATTCATGTTTATATTTTTCTGGGTGCATAATGGTTGGAAGCACTCGGCGGGGAACGTTTTTCAGGGGACCTAGTATAATTTTGATTGGTCCATTATAGTAGAGACGACAAAAACACAAATGTCGTCCAAAACCCTTATTTTTCTATAAAATAAAAAGGGGGTGTTTTGAATAATCTTGAGGATTTAAAAAATTATATAAAATATATAAAATCAACACTCGAAAGTCAAAATCTTAGATTAATATTGAGGTCATGGGATGTGGGATACAAAAAGAGCCTCATAACTTTAAGGATTCAATAAATACATATTGAACACTCCAATTACCATGCAGAGGGAGAACGAAAAAGTATCGATATCTCCTACATACAACTAAAAAGAACAAAGCATGGACACTTTTTGGTTCAACATTCCAACGTGGGTCCATCATTCTGCCTGCTGTGTTCCTGCATCCTTGCTCTGACGCGTGGCTGTCCCTTGCGATATTTAAAAGGAAAGAGCTAAAATGAAACCGCTGCTGTGATTCAGCCTCAAACCTCACTCTCGTGATTTGAAAAGGAAGGATAGCTCCTATGATTCATCTACACGACTATGCATCCACTGCGCCCCATTGTCGCCCTCACTGCGCCGCCGCCACACGCGCCCTCCCAGCTCTTGCACCTGCTCGTAGCTAGCCACGCCGCCACCGCCCGCGCCCGCCCATGTGATCTCCTCCCCGCTCTCGTCCAATGCTCCCTGTAGCACTCCTCCACCAACCACCCTCACCAACACCTGCGACCCCACGTGACTAGGGAGCTGGACTGCTGCCACACCGTCGCTCCTAGCTCCTGGTTCTCGTCGACCACCAGCATCCACATCGGTGTTCGTATCTGCGTCCCTGATCCAGCTCGCCCGCATCTGCATCGCCAGATCTTCATCGGGCCATTCACCAATGATGAAGACCCACAATAGCAGAAGCCAGGAGGGCACCTCCCTCCCCCTGATCCAGCTCATGTCTTCATTGGTCCTGCTGTGCTGCCAAATCCTCCGCTCCTACCGCACTTCCACCCCCCTCCCGTCCTACGAGGAGCACCACCAGGTGTGCCAATCCCTTCTCCTCCCTTCCTGTTATGCGAAACCGAGCACCCAAACCCTACCTAACTTTGATCTAATTACATGTGTGTACATGTATTATGCCTACTAACTTCGATCCCTTTCAAAGGTTATCATGAGGATTCAAGTATTGTGTACATTTCTTTGCACTGCTTCTCAAGAGGATTGTTTCTGTTTATCGCTTGACACAGGGTTCCTGGTTGACCTTTCTAGATGTGTGATTCCTTTTAACTGCTAATTTTGCTGTGTTTCTGAGGGATTAACCCCATAGCAAGCTGTGTCCTTCTGTAAGGTACTCTCTCAGATTCAATTATTGCATGCTTAGTTGCTATACGGAACTATCCTGCCATGAAAATAATTGTATAACTATCATCATTCAC
This sequence comes from Miscanthus floridulus, assembly GCF_019320115.1. Lineage (NCBI taxonomy): Eukaryota > Viridiplantae > Streptophyta > Magnoliopsida > Poales > Poaceae > Miscanthus > Miscanthus floridulus. Next base: position 80,083,848 of record NC_089598.1, read on the forward strand.
TTCATCACTTGATTAGAGTTGTAGGGCATAACATCTAAGCACTTGGGTTTACTGTATGAGATCATTGTTGTTGTTCAAGGCATCACAAATGTTTTAGTTTACCATTTTTGTTGTCTAAAATGGTTTTACTAGCAGACTTGTAGTGCATTAGCAGCTGGGTCTATATTATTATGTAGATTACCATACCTAGTCAGCCCAACTTAGAAACTAGTTTCTAAAACTAATCAGTACCTAATGCACTGAATGCAAAATAAGATTGACCTATATGATTTTTTAACAATTCAGTATATTTGTCTAGAGTAAACCTACTGAAAGGTCCTTGTGTGGTTTTGGTAATTGAGTCACAACCTAGGTGGACTAATTGTGTTTATGTGAGATACATAGGTGATTAGTCCACAGGTACATGTGTGTGAGCAACATTTGTCATGAAGGTGGAAATGGCTTGGAGATGTTGCAAAGCTCACACATGTGATGATGAAGGAGCTCATTGCAAATGAGACATGACATTGAGTCATGTGATCAAGGTGGAGAAGATCAAGACATGATTTGGCTTGATGGACCGGTTGCAAGCGTGAAGGGCAAGTCAGAGGCTTTGGAGCGATGAACTGCGTGGCGGTGAAGGTTGAGCAAGACTTGGCACTGATGGACGAAGGCAACGATGAAAAGCAAGTGAAGTCAAGATCAATGAACCAATATGATCATGTGATGATATGAAGTGAATCATATCATTGTTGATCATGTTAGTGCATGTGTTGCATCAACATTGGAGGAGATGGAATGGAATGCGCAAGGCAAAGGTATAACCTATGGCATTTCATTTCACCAGTCATATGTGTGTAGAGAAGTTTATGGCTGGGTTTAGGATAGATGGCCGTACTATCAAGACGGGCAAACTTGTTTGCATATCAATCTTCTAGTGTCACTCGTGTGATCTAACTTTGCATCATCGCTAGGATCGAGTGGCGTGGCAAGTTGAGTGGCTAAATCCTTTTGAATATGATTGTGAAAATGCTAACACACATACACATGGTGGTGTACACTTAGTAGTGTTGGCACATTTACAAAGGAGATGAAGTTGGAGTTGATGTGGATCAACTCGGCGATGAAACGGTGGCGAGAAGGGTTTGAAACTTCATCGGCAGAGGGTCCACCCGTAGAGTGCGGACAGTTCGACGATGCCACTAGCGCCCTGTATAGAAAAGACAGGGTTTCACAGTGTGCATCGGACGCTGGTCACGTAGTGACCGGACGCTGGGGTCCTACGTCCAGTTAGTGGCAGTAGTGAAGGTGTAGGCGTCGGTCTTCGACCGGATGCTGGGTCACTTTGTGACCGGACGCTAGGTGGCTGTGTCCGGTCCCACTGATGTGGCAGCACAGAGAAGAGGAGAAATGACCGGACACTAATGCTGCATCCGATCGTGACCATCCAGACGTGTCTGGTCATGAATTTTCACCTCTAGAAGCTTACTGGAAGTGACCGGACGCTGGGGTCGTATGTCCGGTCACTTTAAGCAGCTGCGTTCGGTCATCACCTGAGTGTTGAGATCAAGTGACTAAGTTTGAATGGAGGTGACACGTGGTGAGCATCCGTTGACTAGACGCTGTGGTCCTACAACCGGTCGATATGACCGGTGCGTCCGGTCAACCCGAAAAACGCATAGTCAAGGGGTAATGGCTATTTTAGCCTGTGGGGTTATAAATAGAAGGGCGTCTCGGCCATGGTTTGAGTTGAGTACCTCGGGGGACTTTGTGTCCATGCTTGAGAGTGCTTGGGAGCCCTCCATCTCACATATACTTGATAGTGATCATCCGATTATGTGAGAGAGCAATTCTAGTGCGATTGCATCATGAGGCTGCATCGAGTGGCACCAGGTGATTGAGTTGCAAGCTAGTGGTGCTTGTTACTCTTGGAGGTTGCCACCTCTTAGATGGCTTGGTGGTGATCTCCGTTGAAGCCCTCAAGAAGCTTGTGCAGTGCTCTAGAGACGAGCTTTGTGAGGGGCATTGTGCTTGCCCCATGGGAGCCGCAAAGAGCAACTCTAGTAAAGCATGTCATTGAGCTACCCTCACTTTTGGGGTAGGTTCTTGCGCTGCCCGACGTGTGGGCTTGGCGGGCGATGCCAATTAGGCACTGAATCACCAAGTGAGCAGTCGACACAACGGGGACTAGCGTGTTGGCAAGCACATGAACCTTGGGAGAAAAATCACCATGTCAACCTTGTTCTTCCCATTGGTTTGCATCCTCGTTACACAAACTTGTAATTACTTTCATATACATTGTGCTTGTGTAGTTGCTCTTGTATTTAGTTAGCTTGTGTAGCCCACTAGTTACCTTCTTGCTTGTGTAGCATAGAAGTACCTCCCTTGCGTGGCTAATTTGGTTTGTGTAACCTTGTTAGTCACATTACTTAGTTTGTGTAGCTAAGTATTTGCACTCTCTAATTTGACATTGGTTGCCATGTTATTGAGCATTGCTAGTGAGCTTAGGTGGCTTTGTGCTTTTGCCTACTAGCATATGTAGGAGCTCCCTTGTTGCTTATAGTACTAGTGGCATAGGTTTGTGTGACCTTGCTTCTAGAATTGGTTAGGTGAGCTCTAGCTAGCCCGACACCTTTGTTGCTTAATTAGTATCTTTGGAAGGTGCTAGAGAACATAAATAGAGGGGTGTAGTCTTGGCTAGACCAATTGGTTTAATTCCGCACTTGTTTCGGTTAGCCAACACGATTAATTTTAGAAAGAACTATTCACCCCCTCTAGTCCGTCATCTCAACCCTACAAGTGGTATTAGAGCTAGGTCTCTCATTTGTGGTCTTTACCGACCCGAGAGAATGGTGAACTTTGGGCTAGAAGTTGTTTGTGACACACATTTTTGATGGCACACACTATGCACGGTGGAAACATCATATGCTTGATCATTTCCATGATTTGGGTCCCAAGGCATGGTGGATCATTGTTGTTGGTTTTTCTCGTGATGCTTTGGATAAGGACAACCTAACCCAAGCACAAGAGGATTGCTTACAATTTGATCATCGTGCTCTTTATTATCTAACGTGTGCTTTACATGTTGATGTTTTTAGACATGTGTGGGACTTAGAGAGTGCTCATGATATGTGGATGGCACTCCAAGCCTTCTACGGTGACTCCTCCACAAGTGATGATGGCAAATTCAAGGAGGATGATCACAAGGTGGAGGCACATGAGTGTGTCGAGCATCACCACAATTTGGTGATTGTGGAAGATTACTCCACCTCATGGTCAAGTGATGATGATGATCTTTCTACCACAAGATCACTTGACAAGATTGATGATGATGCCTCAAGTGATGCACATGATGATACTACTTCATGCACACTTGATGGTGATGATGATGGCTCATGCTTTGATGATGATTGTGATGCCACTACAAGCCCATCACCACATTGCTTCATGTCACAAGGTGACTCTAAGGTATCAAATGATAGTGTGGTTGATCATGTTGATTCATATGATGAGCTTGTGAGTAGACTTGCTAGCATGACCATGTCTTTAGAAAACAAGAAAGCTATAATCGAGAAATTGAAAAATGAAAACTCTTTTCTAAAGAACACATGTGAACAACAAAATCATCTACTTTATGTTACTACTTGTTCACATGAGGAGCTAAAATTGGCTCATGAGGAACTTAGTGTTGCTCATGATAACCTAGTACAAGACCATGCTTTTCTCTCTAAGGAGGTTTTCAATGGAAAAACTAAAACTAGTGAGAGCTCATCACATGGGTCAATTGATCAATCACATATTGTTGCTAACCCTTGTGATATAGGCAAGAAGCATGTATCCACCTCTAGTGATGATTTATTAGAAATTCCATGTTCTTCACAATTAGATGCTTGTTCTACTTCTATGTCTTGTGAGACTAACCTTTTGAAGGAGAACAATGAGCTCAATGAACAAGTGAAGAAATTGAGCAACAAGTTAGAGAGGTGCTACAACTATCAAGTCACCTTTGAGCATATGTTGAAGACTCAAAGAAACTTTGGTGACAAGAGTGGTGTCGGCTTCAAGACTAGCAAAGTCAATCATCAAGAAAGCCGCAATGACATAAGTGGCATTGGCTTCAACAAGAGCAAGTTCAAGGGCAAAAGATGGGGCAAGAGAAGATATGAAAGAGAGATGAAGAAGCAAGAACAAGAGAAGCTCTCTCATTTCATGTGCTTCAAGTGCCATGAAGTGGGACATCTTGTAAATAGTTGCCCCAATGAAGAAAAGCTCAAGTTGAAGAAAGAAGAAGAGAGGCTAAGGCTTGTTAAGTGCTTCAAGTGCCACACATGGGGTCATCTCACCTCTATGTGCCCAACCAAGCAATTGGTGAAGCAACTAGAAGAGCCTCAACCAAAGCCACAAGTTGAGCAAGAGAAGACACCCCAAGAGCAAATCAAGATCAACCATGAAGATGGTGGTGATTTGATGATAAAGAAGAAGAAAACTAGAAGGGGTGGAAAAGCAAGAGAAAGAGCAATGCATCCAAGGATGAATCAAGATGCAAAGCAAGTGAGCAAGAACAAAGAAGAGAAAATAGAGAAGATTGCTTACATGAGATGCTATATTTGTGACACATTGGGCCACCTAGCTTCGGGTTGTCCAAACAAGCTTGAGAAGAAGGCTCAAGCAAACAAGGAGAAGCAAGATAATGAGAAGCACAACATGAGCAAGGAAGAAAAGGCTTAAGCAAACAGAAAGTGCTACTCATGCCGAGAAAGGGGACACATGGCACATTCATGTCCCCTAGGTAACACCCCTAAGCCTATTTCAATTAATGATAATTTTATGCTTAGGAAAGGTGGTAATGGTTGTTGCAGAACCGACCAATTTATAAGAGTACAAGTACAATGGCAGCACGCAAGAGGTCGCATTGTCATACTTGAACCCAAATAAACCCGGTAGTCCGTCGAGTACCACGACGGGTCTCGATAAACGATTTACAACAACCAAGATCATACAGGATTCAACATACATGCCACATATTACATAAAGTTCGCAGATACATTTCATCATCAGAGTACGAATAAAAGTTATTACAAACCAAGTTTGATAAATAAAGCAGAAGCAATTAAGTTCGAAAATAAAGGTTTCAACATAGTTTAATACAGTGCCAAGTCGGATCACAGTCCACAAAAGCAAGGATAGGAATTACTAAAGAAGCCTGCCCAAGGCTTACTCCTCATCCATGACGGGATAGAAGCAACTCTTGCAATAACCATGATACACAGTGTCATCTGCAACAATGGAAAATAAAACCCTGAGTACGAGAAGGTACTCAGCTAGACTTACCCGTCATGAACCAGAAATAAAATGACTCCAAGGATTATGCAAGGCTGTATAAGTGGACATAACTTGACAACATTTTGCGTAAAAGGCAATTGACCCATTGTACAATTATGATTCCTTTATCAAGTTAATTATAACTATCCATTTCTAGGTTAGCAACTATCCTGTGCCATACATGTGGTATATCATTTAGAAGCATATAATAGTAACCATAGCAGGTATTGTAATTCCATATTCATCCAAACCATCATGTTTCATAACACAGTTACTACGATGTTGGAGCTAGTCAAGTTTCTCACTATCCGGGAGAGACGGCGATTCAAATCGATTTTAACCAGCTAGGAATTTATTCCTAACACAAACCTAGGTCTACCAGCCATGATAGCCTTAGGTCACCTTTGGTACAACTCAGGTACACATTTCGTGGGTCCGTACCGTGCCGCACAATCTGGAACACCAGATGCTAGGATGCTCAGGCCAAGCCTGCCCTTGGGCTCAGTCTGATCGTTCCCCGAAAGGAGCGCACAACAGAACGGGTCCCGGCCTGAGTTGAATTACTCAGCTTCGCGGTCGGAACGAGTTATCCGACCAGCTAAGTGAGAGGCATGCATTCAATCTTGTCAAAAGTTCCAACAATGGTACGGTCCTTGATCGACACAGATGGGGATAGATCCACACCCAAGACCTCCATGTCTTGTTGCTTCTCTATCGACCTCCCGTCCAGTCTTGATTTACTTTTACCTCATGGTTCTGTTCCACGATGGCAGATATAGCCAACCGTGCTCCGGTATCCACCTATATCTCGCAGGTGACAGGACATCACCCGACTTCTACCGGTCTAAGCATGGCTAAGCATATATTCGATCCTGGACCTATACCAGTTAAAGGTGTAATATCTAGACAAGGAATGTACATGCATCAAGTGGTTTCATTCAACTCTTATAACCTAATGCATCAATCATAAGTACTTAAGTAAACAGTTGTAAAATTACTGGGAGACTTATAATGCTCCGGGGCTTGCCTCGTAGAAAGGAAGTGGGGCGGTGGTCAGGACACTCTGGAAGCTCTTCAGGGTTCTGCTCCACGCCTTCGGGAGCTGCGGCTTGCGGATCCTCCTGCTGATCCACTTCCTCTGCTTCTTCGAATTCCAACAACATGATCTCTTCCTCCGATCCTAGATGCATGAATGTGGCATAAGTATTACGAATGCATATATGTTAACAAGTGCACCATGTTTATTGAGTAGGTGCATATCTCTTCTCGATTATTAATTGACTACTTCTACAATGCATCGACTATGCCACAAAACAGTAGTTACTTGTTTTACTCATAATTGGAGTTCTACTAATCCAAATACAGTGATCCTGGACTTTCTGGAAAGCTTATCAAATTCTCTACAACTTTGTTATTAACCATTTTTACAGTACACATCATTTTCAACATGCAACTCATCGAACTCCATAATCAGTCCAGAAACTATTCAATATGCAATAAAAAGTAACAATACTTCTACTTCATGTAATCATTCAAAATTTGACAACATAAAACCTACCAACAGTTTAAGCATACCAAATACATTTAAGGTAATATAAGGATGAAGCCCAAACTATTTATTTAAATGCCTTTATTATTTTATTTAGATATCTAGGTTAAATAATAAACATATACCAGATGTACTTCATAAATTCTCAAAAATTTACAGTGCCTTACTAATGCTATCAAAGGACTACTATAAAAATTTCATGTCATTTTTCCTAGTAGAACATCCTATACAAAAATGATAAGTCAGCAAGGCTTGAAATAGCATAAATGGAAAACCCTATTGAAAAGTGTCAAGCAACAGATTTCCTATTTTTCTTAGCATCCATATACTACTAGGATTACCTCCAAAAAGTTTCATGAATTTTGGATTCATAAATAATTTATAAAAATTTACACAAGGATTAACTATTCATAAAAGAAAAATCTATAACTATAAATCTACACATGCACTGGTCCTCAAATTTTTACTAGAGTTCATATATGCTAAGACTAGCTTACCACAAAAATTTCATAATCTTTGGAGCACAGGAACTCTAGATATAAAATAAACAAATTTGAATGCATTCAAAAGCACATTTCAAATCCCTATTTAAATCTCTAATAATTTCTACTGTAAATGTCAAGAACATATTTTTCCTAAATACTAGACTTCCTAAGGAGCACTACCAAATTTATTTCACAATTTTTGAAGCTACCAAACTAAAGATACAAAATTTACAAAACAATACCGGATCCGGATTTAAATGAACTAGCCTATTCTACTCCTGTCGCTGACCGGTGGGACCCGCCTGACAGGGGACCCCACATGCCAGTGAGACACGAATAGAGCAGCGGCACTGCTCGGCACTGCGCGGCTACGGCTCGTCGATGGCGAGCTTTGCCGGCGATGACGTCTACGCTACACGACCCTCGTGACCGAGCACACCCTTTGAGATACTTAGTGGGGCCTCTCGTCGGGGCTATGTACAGCGGCAGCGCTCATGGCGGAGCGGCGGCGCTGGACAACGGCGCTACGCTGGTGGGGGCTACAGCGGCTCGATCGAACGCTATGTCGAGCATCACCGAGCTATGGCGGAGCTATCTAGCGCCCTATTGTGGCCTAGGGTGGACGGTGGCGATGTGGCCACGGAGACGGGGCTAGCGGCGGAGCTCCGACGAGGCGTTGCACGGCGCGGTGGCTTACCAAGCTAGAACAGCAGCAATGGGGCGACGCAGGGAGTTGCTGGGGATCTTGTGGTGCTTCTGTGGTGACGAAAAGGCGGCTCGGTGCGAGCTTGCGCCTGCTATGGCGACGGCGGAGGCGCGGGCCGAGCTCGGCTGTCGCTGTGGCGAGGAAGGAGGAGCCAGAAAAGCAAAATGGGAAGCGTAGGGCGATGCGGGCGAGTGCAGGGGTGAAGAAGGCACGTACTGGCCCGACGTGGCCTGGCTGGGCAGAGCAGAGGCGACGCGCGGCCTTTCCTCCTCCACGCGGCGGCCATGGCCTGAAGGCGGTCGGCCACTGAATCGCCTGATTCAGTAAGTTCAGAGCCCACGAAGAAGCCTGACAGTGTGTTTTCCTATCCATTTAACTGCTAATCCGTGGAGTATTAGTGCACACCATCTAAACCAAAATTGTAGCTCAATGTACCAGCTTCCATTCTTGTTCAAAGAGCTCATGCCAATTCCCAACCAAACTCGAGTTATATCATCCCAAAGGTCGGCTGTCAGCACGTCAGTGAACCAGGACTTAGCAAAATTTCTTAAGTGTTGAATTGTTGATTCTTCTGATTTTTGTGGGACCAATTCAAGCATGTTAGAAGCTAAATCAGTCAATGACCCAAAAATAAAAGTTGTTCCTTATGTCAAATACTACAACTTTGCTTTAGTGATCACCTCCATGCAAAGTCCCTAACACCTAGTTCAAACTTGGTCAAACAAGCTACATTCAAATGATGATACACACCAAAGCATGGCTTAATGACCTTTTTACCCCTAACAATGAATATCAAAGTTGTTCATAATGATACTCTAAACATGTTTAGGCAATTTGCAAGGCTATCCAATCATTTCATGTAGTAGTCACTCATTGAGCTAGTTAGTGTAATCACAAGAAAGCTTAAGTGTTGGTTCATGAAATGTAACCCTGAGCAAGGTTCTATTTGCTACCCTAGGTGTGGCTACATGTTTGTGTGACTCACATCCACCAAGTACATGTGTCCACTCATGATCATATGCCTAGACACATGGAGACATGAAATAACGAGAAAAGTTGCATATGTTTAAGAAACATGCGATAATATGCAAACGTTGCAGATGTTGCAACCCAATGTTTCAAGTGTCAAAGCTTATATATGAATGCTTTATGATCATGCTCATGCTATGCAAGTCAAGTTATGCAAGGCTAACACCTGAGGTGTTACAGCGGTACCTCTATGGTTGCTATTGCAAAACATCCCACTATTCATACGAAGGCTATGCCTAAGTATGTTGCACCTAACTTGAGAGGACCCAAAATTATTTGTGTACCATCAAAAAGTGGATGATTGTTTGTAGGTACCATCAGCATTGGAGGCTTGATTCAATTGATTTCATATTGATCATCATATGTTAAGTCAAGATATGAAGCCTAGTGCATATCCAAACCCAATGCCATGATAATTGAGTGAAGTCCAAATGTGTTACATCATATAAGTGCTATAATTCAAGTTGTTGGTGATTCATTGGATATAATTGATGGCTTGCAAATAATTGAGTTGAAGCTTGCTAATTGGATTATCATAAGCTAACCAAGGTATATCTCTTGTTGATCATTTTATTTGGGTGCATATGAGTTGATTGAATTGAATAAATATGCAATGTTGCTTGCTATAAGATGCTTGAATAGTAGTCAAGTTTGGACTGATTTGTATTGGATAAGTTCACAAGATAACATTTAGTAAGTGGATTGAATGGATTTATGTCTTATAAAAGTATTCCAACAAGTTGGTTTCAAGTTTGATTCACATTTGATAAAGTATAGCTCAAGTGATTGAAATCTGTCCTATATTGAAAAATTGAGCTAGCTCTGATCTTAGCCATGTTTGAGTAATCAAAACTTAATGGATTGGCATAAAAATTGGTGTACATTCTCTAGACTTATGGTATAAGATGCTGTACAATATTCATGAGAATTGGATAAGAAATGCTTTAGTTTTGGAGTGGATCTTGTCAGCTATAGTGCAGCAGTTTTCAGCATGTAGCAATGGTGGAAGAATTGAAATTTGGTAGCAATCTAGAAGTCAAACAAAGCTCAATTTTTTACAGATGCTAGATAACTTAGTGAAGCACATCTCCACCAAATTTTATGGTATTTAGATTTGTACTTTGGGAGATATTCTTATTTCTTTGAAGGGTATAGAATCTGTCTGAAAAGTGATAAATGTTGGATTGATCTAGAGTCACTTTGATTGAAAGGTGCTCAAGTTGGAAACATGTTTACAAGTGTTTGAGGTACCTAAGTTTGGTTTTGAGATGATCTAGAATCATGACAAGCAAAGAGTACAAGGTCATTTGATTATGGAGTGTACTTTGCACATATTTGGTACTCAAATTGAAGATCAAGACCAAGCTTAAGATGAAAATTAAGTTTGAGTTCTAGTGACTATTGAAAATCATTTGGTGGGAAGAAATGGACTTAAACAAGTAGAAAGAAAAGGTCTTAAAGAAGGAATCAAGGTTACTCATCAAGTTAAGTCCATAATTTGGATCAATCAATCAAGTTATTTTAAGTGAGTGTCAAGAATGGTTCTTGGAGAGAGGTCACTTCTCCCTAGTGTAGGGGCTTGCCGCCTATGTGTAGGTGAATCAAGTGTGGTACTTGGAAGGCTAACATGGAAGTAGTGATCTGAGAAACATTTGAGATGCTTAGTTGAAGCAATCAAAAGGGTTGATCAAGAAAAGCAAGCAACACCCAAAAGAGAGCTAGTCATGATATTTCAAGTGGTATTCTCAAATTGATGCTCTGATGCAAGTAAAGATGAAAAGAAGAAGCAAGCCAACCACAACAAGAAAGTGCACTCGATCATAAGTGGTATTCATTTCATATGAGTGAAGAATGGAATTCAAAATAGTATCTATTGGTCTTCACCAAGCTTATAATTGGACTTCACATTGCTATTAGAGTAATGAATTAGAACCTATGTGACTATCCTCTACTCCGACATAACAAAGGTATGATTGTAATGTGCATGATCATTTCATCCCTTACTAGTATATGGTTAGTGCATATAGTACATGCTTCATAGGATCATACATAACAAATGAAACATTTAATTTCATAGCCTACCACTATTGCTTGAATGATTAATTGATCTAGTGGTTAGTATATGAATTTGTTCATGAGCTAAGTAAACCCAAGTACTTGATTTAATTTGGATTGCCAACAAGTGACAAGTACAACATTGGCAAGATAACCCTTGTAAGAGGTGTGAAGAAGCTTGTCATTGGTTTAAATCAGACTTGGAAGCTTAGGCAAATCAATTTAGTTCAAGTCAACCATAGAAGCTCATAATAGTGATAAGAGTATAAGCACATGACAACAATGCAAATGGATATATAGTTTGTTTGTTCTAAGGGGTATTTAGACTCAAGTATTTCATCAAGAATTCACAAGTAATGTCTAGATCAACCCACAAGTGATGTCCTATAAGTGGTACTCATGAAGATAGCAAATGTTCAAGAAATGGTCAAAACTAACAAATCCAACAAGTGGTTCCATACTAGAAAATTCTTTCAAGTGATATCACATTTATATGTGGTATCAATCATGGTTCCCTAAGTGATCCTCAACTTTAAGTGATCATCAAATGAAGAATGCATCCCTCACTTCCAAGAGTTCAAGTTGAGCAAATGGATGACCCATGCTATGACATAGGGGGAGATCTTCCACAAATTGGTATCAAGATCAAAGATCCTATGTGTGGTATCTCAAGAAGCCCTACAAATGGTACCTACAAGTTACAAGCGGTATCTACAAGTGGTGTCATTCCAACAATCATGAAGATAGCCAACAATCATGAAGATGTCCATAAAAAATGCAAGATTCAAAGCCTCAACCATCTACCCCAAATGCATACCTTTGCATCAATGAGAAGCACACCTTTTGTGAAAATTGATGACAAAGGGGGAGAGATTGTACAAAGATATGAAAGCTTTGAGATTGAGATTATACAAGGGGGAAAGATAAGATATGAAAGCTTTGGGAGAGATTGAAATAAAGTAGAGGTTGGACATGAACATGGACAAAGAGGGAGCAACATTGAAGAAAAGAGATGGATCAAAATTCTTGGACAAGAGAAGCACACAAGTAGGGGGAGCAAGCTCATGAACTTTTGATTGATTGCATTTGATATGTGCATATTCATGTGCTTGCTTGCATTGCATAAGTTCTTAAATTCAATATGCATGCTTGTGTGAGGTATGCTAGTTGTAGAATTTGATTGATGAAATGAAAACTAGCATGCATAGGATGATAGCTAGACACTTGGTACGCTTTTCAAGTAATGCTAGTACCTTGCTTTTAATGTTGATCTCATGAGGTATCTAGTGCTTTGATTTCCTAGTGATATCTAGCTAACCATGGTGCTAAGGATAGACTTAAAGGTGCATCTCCGATTGTTATCACACTTCAAAGGTTTACTCTATACACCTCAGCATCATTTAGTAGTAATTACTCTCCCTATGCATATGTGTGAGCTTCAAATCAAACACTCTAGCACATATGTAGAGGGAGCTAACACTACCATTTTGGGTTTGTGGCTTTGGAGCAATGAATCGCGTGGCGGTGAAGCTTGAGCAAGACTTGGCGTCGATGGACGACGGCAACGGTGAAGAGCAAGTGAAGTCAAGATCGATGAACCAATATGATCATGTGATGATATGAAGTGAATCATATCATTGTTGATCATGTTGGTGCATGTGTTGCATCAACATTGGAGGAGATGGAATGGAATGCGCAAGGCAAAGGTATAACCTAGGGCATTTCATTTCATCGGTCATAGGTGTGTAGAGAAGTTGATGACCGGGTTTAGGATAGATGGCCATACTATCAAGAGGGGCAAACTTGTTTGCATATTGGTCATCTAGTGCCACTCGTGTGATCTAACTTTGCATCATCGCTAGGATCGATTGCCATGGCAAGTTGAGTGGCTAAATCCTTTTGAAAATGATTGTGAAAATGGTAACACACATACACATAGTGGTGTACACTTGGTGGTGTTGGCATATTTACAAAGGAGATGAAGTTGGAGTTGATGTGGATCAACTCGGCGATGAAACGGAGGCGAGAAGGGTTCAAAACTTCACCAGCGGAGTGTCTACCCATAGAGTGCAGATAGTCCAACGATGCCACCGACACCCTATATAGAAAAGATAGGGTTTCATAGTGTGCACCAGACACTGGTCACATAGTGACCAAACGTTGGGGTCCTGCATCCAGTCAGTGGCAGTAGTGAAGGCGCAGGCGTCGGTCTTCGACCGGATGCTAGGTCACTTTGTGACCAAAAACTAGGTGGCTATGTCTGGTCCCACTGATGTGGCAGCATAGAGAAGAGGAGAAATGACTAGACACTGATGCTGCGTCCGATCATGACTGACCGGACGCGTTCGATCACGAATTTTCACCTCTAGAAGCTTACTGGAAGTGACCGGACATTGGGGTCCTATGTCCGGTCACTTTGAGCCGCTGTGTCCAGTCATCACTTGACCATTGAGATCAAGCGACTGAGTTTGAATAGAGGCGACACGTGGCGAGCATCCGTTGACTGGACGCTGAGGTCCTGCATCCAGAAACCCGAAAAACGCCCAGTGAAGGGGTAACGGCTATTTTGGCCTGTGGGGTTATAAATAGAAGGGGGTCTCGACCATGGCTTGAGTTGAGCACCTCGGGGCACTTTGTGTCCATGCTTGAGAGTGCTTGGGAGCCCTCCATCTCATATATACTTGATAGTGATCATCCAATTGTGTGAGAGAGCAATTCTAGTGTGATTGCATCATGAGGTTGCATTGAGTGGCACTAGGTGATCGAGTTGCAAGCCGGTAGTGCTTGTTACTTTTGGAGGTTGGCACCTCCTAGATGGCTTAGTGGTGGTCTCCGTCGAAGCCCACAAGAAGCTTGTGTGGTGCTCCGAAGAAGAGCTTTGTGAGGTGTAACAGAACCGACCAAATCATAAGAACGTAAGTACAAAAACAATCACCAAAGCGATCAAACTCTTGTACTTAAGCTCCCATAATCCCGGTAGTCCAGAAATCATGAAGGATTTCAACCAACTCTCGACATACAAACCAAGACCATAGTGATTCAACACAACACATCATCCGTTACAACATTTCACAAGTAGCATTCGGATTACATCCATCAGAGTTCAAATAAAATATTACAAATCAAGTTCGAATGTGCGGAAGCAACATAGTTTAGTACATAACTTTATAGTGTTCAAATACATTGCCAAGTCTGAGTCATGTCCCACAAAAGCATCATTAGGTATGAGAACTAGTAGAGACCACGCCCAACATTTTAGTCTTCATCCCCAGCTAGGAGAAGGCAATACTTGCAGCAACCAAAGTAGAACTGGTCATCTGCAACAGGTGGGAGATAAACCCTGAGTATGAGAAGGTACTCAGCTAGACTTACCCATCAAACCAAAAATAAAAGACACCAAGGGTCATGCAAGGCTTATGAGGTGGGCTAGCTGGACACAGTTGCATAAAAGAGCTTATGAATATAGTAACCAATTTAAACTTAGCATCAAGTTATCATCATTTACCTGTCCACTAGATTAGCACCTGTACTAGAGCACTCACTTATTAGGAGCAAACAATATTAACCATAGCAGGTATAATAAGGCTGTCATCATCATGTCATTATTTCCGAACCATTAAGTTATTTAGTGTATATACTTTGGAGATAAGCCCGTCAAGTTCTCACTAACCGGGAGAGACGGTGACTCGAATCGAATTACAACTCAGCTGAGGGGGTATTCCTAACTCTCACCCTGGCATACTTTGCAAGGGTAGCCATGGGTTACCTTTGGGACAACTCAAGAACCAAATTTGTGGGTTCGATTAGTGCCAGCGCTCTCAGGGATTACCCTTCTGCCAGGACAATCAGGACTTTTAAATCACCTACCCTTGGACTCACGCCTACGGCTCCCTTTCCGAGGCGTACTTTATACTTATCGACTCCTGGCCTGAGTTGAGCTACTCGGCTTCGCGGTCGGTCTTCGGACACGGCCAACTAAGAGAGAGGCATGCGTTCAACATGAACAGGAAAGGCTCCAAGATTCAGTCCTTAATCAACACAGACGGAGTCACTGCAAACCGGCAAGCCTTCGTCCGGTCTTCATTTCAAATTAAGACTGGTTCTTTTCCATGATAGCAAATATAGCCAACCGTGCCATATGTATCTTCCTATATCTCGCAGGTGATAGGAAATCACCTGACTTCTACCATGTTTAAGCAGGGCTAAGCACTACACGAGCCTGAGCTACATAGGATTCAGGGTAACAATATCTGGACAAGGATTGGATAACCCATGCAGCAAATGTTTGCATCCAACACCTAAACTTAATGCAACAATATATATAACAATAATACTGTAACTACATTTCAGAAATTAGGAGGCTTAATATGCTCCGGGGCTTGCCTTTCACAAAGTTGCATGGACGGTGATCCGGGCACTCAACGGCGACCTCGTCTGACACTTCTCCTGAAGGCTGCACCTCCTAAACCTTCGGTGTCGGCTGCTGCTGCTCGCTCGGTTCCTCGAATTCCAGTAGGGTCACTCCTTCTGGTACACCTATTGCATGCCGATGCACAAGATAAATATCATGGATGCATAAGGAATGACATGATGCTCATGATGAATGAGTCACAGTAAGTGTTTAACGAAACATCACTAGACACTCGTTTACCAAGTAAGAATAGCTCTATTTAAATCACTTTAAACATGTATCTAACTTAACTTAAAGAACAAGATCAACTTACCTAACTTGCATAACCTAAGATAAAGATGCTCATCTTCAGTTAAAGGCCTAACACCTAGGAACATTACCACAAACTTAGAAATAGTAAAGGCATACTTAAATTAACATTTAAAGTTTCATATGCACACAAGTAGTCCCTTAATTCAATCATAACCAGAGTTCTATAAATCCAAATGACTTGCATGAGGACATTCTGGAAAGCTTATGAAATTCTCTACAAATCATTTGTAACATCAAAGCATGATTCTTACGTTAACCAAATCGAATTTCAGTAAACTTAGAATCTGTTCAGAAATAACAGGGTTACTAAATTAATTATTTAATGATGATGCAAAAGAATAATTGGACCAAACCAAGTTTACCAACATGTTTTGCATACCAGAGAAACATTAGAAAGTATAGTGCCAACTTCTAAATAAATTATTTAATATCCTTTTCAAATTTATTTAGTTAATTAGGTGATTAAAGCAATATATAGTAAAACTATTCAGAAAAATCTACAAAAATTACAGTAGCTATCTCATGCTTCACCATGACTACTATAAAAATTTCAAAACCATGGAGCAAGCAGAACTTGCTGTACCCAAAATAACAGGTGGCATGTCTATTTTTAGCATAATTAGGAAACCCTATTGAAAAGTGTCAAGCAATAGATTTCTTATTTTTCCTAGTATCATTCTAGCATAAGAATAGCACTCACCAATTTTTACCCTAACTGGATCTATACAAAAATTATGAAAATTCACTCAAGATCCACTCATGCAAACAAGATAATTTTCTATCTCCTACATACAATGTCCAAAATATATGAAATTTTAACTACAAGCTATTAATGATTTGAGCAGTACACCATAAAAATTTCATGCCATTTGGAGCTACATAGAAAAGATATAATTATCCCTAATTCCTCCATGATTAAAAGAGATAAATAGAAACTCCCATTTTCATAACAGAACATAGCATAAATCATATTTTTAATATAAACTAGACATTATCATGAACTCAGCAAAATTGGAACCACATCATTTGAATCTATCAACTAGGAGATACATATTTTTGAATATCTATACAAATATGTGAAAAGAATAAAACAAAAACAATTTGAAACCCTACTCTACTAGCTGGGCCGGCCCGAACAGGGTGGCCCACGGCACATGCGCTGGCGTGGCCCAAAACACGGCGCAGCCCACGCTGGCTCTCGCCTTGGCATCGGCGACTGACAAAAGGGGCCCGCACGTCAGCGAGAGAAACATGGGAGGAAGAAAAGGGCGGCGGCGAAGCTCATCGCCGGTGACTCCTCCGGCTTGTCCAGCAGTACTACAATGTTCACCTCGTCCATGCGCATCTAGCGGTGCCCTCAATCAAAGCTATTGCTGTGGCTACTAGGGGTGGTGACGACCACAGCAGCGCACGGCCACGGCATGGCCGGCTCCAGCGAGACTACTGTGTCATGGTCCTATCGGTTGACCCTACGAGCATTAGTAGCGTCCACAACACCTAGCACAAGGAAGAGAAGGGATGGCAAGGGCGCAAGGACAGCTGGCCACGTGGAGCGCCAACTCCAGCGAGGTCAGCCATGGCGGCGGTGGAAGAAACGACGAATTCGCCCTTACCAAGGCTCAAGTGGACCGACTGAACGGTGGAGGTGGTAGAGGGGATCACAGCGAGGCTCTGGGTGAATTGGGCAATGCGTTTTTGCCAAGGGGCGTGAGCTAGGCAAGGGCGAAGGCTCGGCCAGCAATGGCAGATGGCTATGGCTCGGCGCTGCGCGCGGTGAAGGCGAGAGAGGGGCAAATGGAGCGGGCGAGCGTGTCGGGCAGGCGCTGGCCCTCTTCTGGAGCGCGGACGCGTGACGTGGTGGCATCGGCAGAGCATGCGTGCCACACGGCGAGCAGCTCCTATGCCGGTCGGCCATGGCGAGCCCTGACCATTTTCTAAAACGGTGATTCAGTGATCAACGACTATGCCTGATAGCGTGACTTCATCGGTGCAATACGGCTAAACTGTTGGTCCATTGCAAAAATAGTGTACAAGAAAAATGTGGGCCTACCATCCATCTACAACTTCATTTCAAGGACCATCATCTAATTCGCCATGGATCAGAAATTACATCAAGCCAAAGATGGCTCAATCAAACTGAAAATGGCATCAATGACTTAGACAAATTTTTCAGTGAGACTCAGCAGGGAAAAATGACTTGTGGCCCTTGTTTGAACATGTTCCACACATTTTCATGAGTTGATCATAAAACAACTTTTGTTCCTAGATAAGTTAGCTACAACTTTGGTAAAGAGTGCACAGCCATGCAAAGTCTCTAAGTTGGTCTTTTGAATCAGTCAAACAGTGACACTCTAGGGGTCATTTCAAGTCAAACCTCCACTTAAGGGCAATTTTGTCATTTTGATCTACATGAACAATGTCCAAACAATTATCCTAAGTGTATTTAAGGTGTATTAGACCATGATCAACCACTTTACACAATTGTTATACCAATTTCTAATGATCACATGTGATGAAGCATAAAACAATCAATTCACTCAATTGTTGCAATTCCATGTTTCACATGTTGCATTACTTTTGTTGCAAGCTTAACTTGCCACATTCCTACCATGTTGCCATGTTTCAAGGTATGAGAAACTCATGTTACATTCACATGTTGCACTACTACCATTCATAAGCAATCAAGTATGAAACAACAGAATTTGCGAATGTTGCATATGTATGTTTTAGTAATAATGGAATGGTGACATGGTTGATGCATATGTTTATGAGATGAAATGCAATGTTGTGGAAGCCAAACACCTAGGGTGTTACAGCCCTCCCCCCTTAGAAAAATCTTGTCCAGAGATTTGGAAAGTGTACCAATCAGTATAGAAAGCCAGATAGTTTTCCTTTAAATAATCTTCCCGCTCCCAGGTTGCATCCCGTTCACTATGATTACTCCAAACTACCTTGTATAACTTAACTACTCGTGTATGAGTCACTCTTTCTTGAGTATCTAGAACTTGCACGGGCTTCACCTCATAAGAAAGATTAGATTTCAAGTTGATTTTCCTTGTTGCTATTCTTTCCTCGGGAATACGAAGACACTTCTTCAGCTGGGACACATGGAATACCGGGAATATAGCTCCCATTTCACATGGTAGATCGAGTTTATAGGCTACTCTTCCACTTTTCTCGATAATGCGGTAAGGTCCAACATATCAAGGCTCAAGCTTCCTTTTGATTCCAAAACGTTTTACTCCTTTCATAGGGGATACCTTCAGATAAACATGGTCACCTACTTCAAACTCAATAGGTTTTCTTCTCTTGTCAGCATAGCTCTTTCGTCTAGCCTGAGCGGCAGTCATATTCTTCTGTATAGTTCGAACTTGCTTTTCGGCTTCTTTTACAAAATCAATTTCATAGAATCTTCTTTCTTCGGGTTCCACCCAGTTCAAAGGAGTTCTACACTTGCGGCCATAAAGAGCTTCAAAAGGAGCCATTTTGATACTCTCTTGATAACTGTTGTTATAAGAGAATTCAGTGAGAGGCAACCAGTCCTCCCAAGAGCCTTTGCAAGAGATAAGACAAGCTCTAAGCATGTCTTCAAGAATTTGATTAACACGCTCAGTCTGTCCTGATGTTTGCGGATGATAAGCAGAACTGCGGATTAGATGAGTGCCAAGGTTCTGATGTAAGCACTCCCAAAAGTGAGCCATGAATTGCGGTCCTCTATCAGAAACAATGGATTTGGGTACCCCATGGAGACGTACCACTTGTTGAAAATAAATCTCAGCATAATTGTGAGGGTGATAGGTAGACTTGACCAGAATAAAGTGAGCGAATTTAGTTAGACGATCTACGATAACCCAGATAGAATCACAACCCTTTTTGGTAGTGGGTAATCCAATAATAAAATCCATGCTAATTTCTTCCCACTTCCAGCCAGGAATAGAGAGTGGCTGCAATAATCTGGGCCTCATGTGAATAGCCTTGACTCTGCAACAGTTATTGCACCTTGCCACGTAGGCTGCGATTTCTTTCTTCATCTTGGTCCACCAATAATACAGCTTGAGATCTTGATACATTTTACTGCTACCAGGATGGATGGACAATTTAGAAGAATGGGCTTCAGCCATAAGTTGATTTCTAAGTTCTTTGTCTTTGGATACTACAAGCCTATCATTAAACTAGAGAATTCCTTTGTCATCAACCCTAAAGTGCTTGGTCTCCTGATCTTTCATCTTCCGCTTGATATGAAACACACCTACATCAGTCTTCTGGAGTTCGATAATTCGACTTCTAAGAGAGCAATCCACAGTGATATTGTGGAGTACTATAGGATGAAGGAGGTGTGCCAGATGAAAGTCTTCACTAACTAAGGAATTGCAATGGGCCTTTCTGCTTAAGGCATCAGCAACCACATTTGCCTTGCCAAGATGGTAGTGCACTTGAAGGTTGTAGTCTTTGATCAATTCTAACCATTGTCGTTGATGCATGTTCAACTTGGGTTGAGTAAAGATGTACTCGAGACTTTTATGGTCAGTATAGATGTTGCACACATTACCCAGCAAGTAATGTCTCCAAATCTTTAGGGCATGAACAACCGTGGCTAGCTCTAAGTCATGGGTAGGATAGTTGACTTCATGTTTTCGAAGCTGGCGTGAAGCATAAGCAATTACTCGGCCCTCCTGCATAAGAACACACCCCAAACCGGTGCCACATGCATCACAGTAGACATCAAAAGGCTTCTCGATGTTAGGTTGTGCCAATATAGGAGAAGAGGTTAGTAAGGTCCATAAAGTGTGGAAAGCCTCTTCACACTTTGGAGTCCACATAAACTTCTCATCCTTTTAAAGTAGTCGAGTCATGGGCTTGGCGATTTTTGAGAAATCCGAGATAAAGTGACGATAGTAGCCAGCCAAACCTAGGAAACTTCAGACTTCTGTGACTGTAGTAGGTGCCTTCCACTCTAGGACTTCTTGCACCTTAGTAGAGTCAACCGAAATTCCATCACCAGATAACACATGACCTAGAAAAGGTATCTTGTTCAACCAGAATTCACACTTGCTGAACTTAGCATAAAGCTGGTTGTCACGTAACCGAGTTAAAACAATTCTCAGATGTTCAATATGCTCTTCTTTATTCTGAGAATATACAAGGATATCATCAATGAACATGACGACGAACTTGTCCAATTCCGGCATGAATACTGAATTCATCAGGTACATAAAGTGTGCCGGAGCATTTGTCAACCCAAAGGACATGACAAGGTATTCGAACAAGCCATAACGAGTAGAGAAAGCTGTCTTAGGTATATCTTCAGGATGAATTTTGATCTGATGGTAGCCAGACCTCAAATCGATCTTAGAGAATACCTTAGCTTTGGAGAGCTGATCAAACAAAATATCGATGCGAGGAAGAGGGTATTTGTTCTTGATAGTAACAGCATTAAGGGGGTGATAATCCACACACATACATAGAGACTCGTCCTTCTTCTTCACAAAGATAGCTGGACAACCCCAAGGAGAAGAACTAGGCCAAATCAAACCTTTCTTTAATAGCTCATTTAACTGACTCTTTAGCTTAGCCAACTCATTAGCCGGCATTCTATAGGGCCTTCAAGAAATAGGAGTCGTACCCGAAATGAGTTCTATCTTGAATTCTACATCACGGTCCGGAGGCAATCCAGGCAAGTCATCAGGGAAGACATCTGGAAACTCACAGACAACCGGTATATCTTCAATGGCTTTGGCTAGGGTAGCATTGGTTGTACTGTGGATAGAGATATCACAAGGTAACTGCACTAGAAAACCCTTTTTATCCACAGGATCTCTCAACATTACCACACGAGTTGATGTATCGATCAACACTCCATTCCCGCTCATCCACTTCATTCCTAGGATTACATCGATTCCTACCCCCTGTAGAACTACAAGATCCATAAGGAACTCTCGATCCCCTATCTCAATCTTTACATCTTTAACTACTTGGTTAGTTAGGATATTATTTCTAGCAGCACAATACAATAACCACCCTTGACAATGGTAATCACATTCATCTTATGCTTAGATGCAAAATTAGAACTCACAAAGGAATGTGAAGCACCCGAATCAAAGAGCACAACTGCAGGGTGATCATTAACAAGGAACTTACCAGCGGTGACCACTTCACCCATAGGAATTTCCTCCATAGTAGTGTAGTGAACACGCCCCTGACGGAGTTTCCCTGAGCATTCTTCTTGGAAGGATAGGGACACTTATTAGCCTAGTGACCAGGCTGGTTGCAGTTCTAGCACGGCCTATTTGCTGGTGGGACATTGGAGTTGCCCTGCCCAGAGGTATTCTTTGGCAAGGAAATTGTGTACCCCTTGCGAAAACTAGTTTTAGCTTGATTCTTCTTCTGAGGTGGGCGGTACCAGACATTAGCATTGGGTGGGTGATACTGGGTTTTGGATACCACTAGTGCTTTAGACTGAGAAGCACCTGCCTCAAAGTTTCTTTTACGGTTCTTGGAAGCAGCATATATCTTATCATTATTCTCCTGAGTCAGGGTGTCACTGATAAACTCATTGAAGGTGACACACTTGCAGTTGCCCATAGACTTCATCAGTTTAGGGGAAAGTCCCCTCTTGAAGCTAGCTATTCTTTTGGTGTCAGTATCAACAAACTCCGGAGCATACCTTGCCAAGTTGTTGAATGCCTAGAGGTATTCATTAAGACTCTTGTTGCCTTGGGTTAGCTTCATAAACTCGGTATGCTTAATGGCCATGAGACCAGGAGGGATAAAGTGTCCCCAGAAAGCTATCTAGAACTGGTCCCAAACTATCTTGATGTTTGCAGGGAAGGTGGTCCTGTGATGGGTCCACCAGATGCCTGCAGGGCCTTGGAGCTGGTGTCCTGCATACGAAGCCTTCATGCCTTCTGTCAAATGGAGCAATCCAAACCTTTGCTCTATTGTGCTCAACCATTCATCAGCTTGTAATGGTTCTTCTACCTCACAAAAGATAGGAGGCTACTTGTCCATGAAGTCCTTAAAGCTGCTGTATTGGTTCGGCTTGGGTCCCTAGCGGACATGTCGATCATCACGGTTAGCCATATGGCGCATAGCCTCAGCTAGCATGCGCTGACTTTCCACGACTGTCTGCATTAGCTCAGCTGGTGTGGGCGGTGGAGGAGGTGGTTGTTCCTCATCTCCCATGCTACAACCGCGACAAAGGTTATAAGCCATCTGCAAAATGTATAGCCAATGAGCACTGACGATGTGGAAATTTTTGTAGATGAATTGTATAATTATGCCAAACTGAGTCCATTGGAGAGAATGCATTTATATAATCAACGGAGGCACAATCATTCATCACAATCACACAACTCATCAAGCGCATCAATTGACACATAATTGCAATGAACTTAACCAACAACGAGATCTATAGACTACAAAGACGAAATTCATCAAAAGCTCACATACGTGGAGCATAACACGTTCGATAGGTTACATCCAAGCCATAGAGGTTCGAAACTTACATCAAGGATAACATAGGGTTTGATATTACATCCCAATGATTAACTTGATACAAAGTTACTCGTTCATGCATGAGGATCCACAAAAGACTAGCTCTAGCGCATTAGCTAAGTAGTAAGCTAAACTACGCATCATCCTCGGAGTTAGTGTCGAAGATCTCTCCTCCATCTTCATCACTAGCAGGCTCTAACTCCTCATCTTCCTCCTCTTCAGGTGGAACATCCTTAGGTCCATTGACCTCAATGCCATCATCACCTTCAGCCATGATGACACCAGAGCCCATCTCATCCTCATCATCAGGTGGCAGGAGAGGGTGAAGCTGATTGTGTAATAGGTGAACCTCCTCATGGAGATGGTCATTGTACTCTTCGGCAACTGCCAACTACTGCTCTAGCTCCACCTGTCGCGCTCTCAACACATTCTCTTCATGCCAGGCTTCATTCCATTGGTTCATCACGTGAATCAACATACGTTCACAGTTGCGGTGAGCAACTGTCAACCTCTGAACCTCCAGAGTCTCTTGGTCCCGTTCCTATGTTACTTGCTCCAAACGGTGCTGAGCCGCATTCCTCTCAGCAGTCACCCAGGCCAGCTCTGTCCTCAGCCTTTTCACCTCAGTAGGCTCCGGACGGGGCTCACGAGGAGCTAACCGGTGACGAGGCGCCCTGCCTCTAGCAGACTTGCGAGCAGTGAGTTTTGTGCGCGCCATCTGTAGCAAAAAGTTGCAACGTAAGGGGAGAATCATTTAAGGGATATGAAATTTAATTAGTCGGGACAATCATATTTTAAAGGAGGGAGTAATGCAAGAAATGCCATGTATGCTTGAAGATGATGCATGCACGATCCGTACGTCCTCACAAACCTAGAAAAATTTAAAGGCTAGCGAAATATACGGTGGCATACATACATTCTCTCGTATACGGTAGCTAGTCGATCTACAACGATACGTTGTTAGTGTACCTGCAGAAAAATTTCATTTCAGCCCAATAATTTCCCAACAAGGCATGTAAACTAAATACTTTCATACATACATCCCCCGATGCATATACTCTAGTATCACAGCTACCCGTCAGAGATACCCACATTTAAGTACTCTCATAGATACATGATTGAACATGTAAGTATACGAGCAACCACAACTACTCTCCCCTAGACCGACGGTTGGACGGTCATGCTCTCACAACTCCCACCTACCAGAGCGTAGAGGTATTTTGATCCATACATTACCACCCAAGCGGATGGCATCCATACAATAGCATGCCGTATGGATGACAAAACAGAAACAAGCAGGGACCCCCAAGTTAGTACTTTAATAAGCCACCTAAGAGTCCTTATTTGGGCATAAGGGAAATGACCACTAGCAATACTTAGTATTTAATTTAGGATTTTCACAAATACTTTTGTTTTAAATACACAAATGACATGTTTAGTGTCAAATCTTGCTCTGATGCCAGCTATAACAGAACTGACCAAATCATAAGAATGTAAGTACAAAAACAATCACCGAAGCGATCAAATTCCTATACTTAAGCTCCCATAATCTCGGTAGTCTGGTAATCACGAAGGATTTCAACCAACTCTCGACATACAAACCAAGACCGTATTGATTCAACACAACACATCATCCATTACAACATTTCACAAGTAGCATTCGGATTACATCCATCAGAGTTCAAATAAAATATTACAAACCAAGTTCAAATGTGCGGAAGCAACATAGTTTAGTACATAACTTCATAGTGTTCAAATACATTGCCAAGTCTGAGTCATGTCCCACAAAAGCATCATCAGGTACGAGAACTAGTAGAGACCGCGCCCAATGGTTTAGTCTTCATCCCCAGCTGGGAGAAGGCAATACTTGCAGCAACCAAAGTAGAACTGGTCATCTGCAATAGGTGGGAGATAAACCCTAAGTACGAGAAGGTACTCAGCTAGACTTACCCATCAAACTAGAAATAAAAGATACCAAGGGTCATGCAAGGCTTATGAGGTGGGCTAGCTAGACACAGTTGCATAAAAGAGCTTATGAATATAGTAACCAATTTAAACTTAGCATCAAGTTATCATCATTTACCTGTCCACTAGATTAGCACCTGTACTAGAGCACTCACTTATTAGGAGCAAACAATATTAACCATAGCAGGTATAATAAGGCTGTCATCATCATGTCATCATTTCCGAACCATTAAGTTATTTAGTGTATCTACTTTGGAGATAAGCCCGTCAAGTTCTCACTAACCGGGAGAGACGGTGACTCGAATCGAATTACAACTCAGCTAAGTGGGTATTCCTAACTCTCACCCTGGCATACTTTGCAAGGGTAGCCGTGGGTTACCTTTAGGACAACTCAGGAACCAAATTCGTGGGTTCGATCAGCGCCAGCGCTCTCAGGGATTACCCTTCTGCCAGGATGATCAGGACTTTTAAATCACCTGCCCTTGGACTCACGCCTACGGCTCCCTTTCGAGGCGTACTTTATACTTATTGACTCCCAGCCTGAGTTGAGCTACACGGCTTTGTGGTCGGTCTTCGGACACGGCCAACTAAGAGAGAGGCATGCGTTCAACATGAACAGGAAAGGCTCCAAGATTCAGTCCTTAATCAACACAGACAGAGTCACTGCAAACCGGCAAGCCTCCGTCCGGTCTTCATTTCAAATTAAGACTGGTTCTTTTCCACGATAGCAAATATAGCCAACCGTGCCATATGTATCTTCCTATATCTCGCAGGTGACAGGAAATCACCTGACTTCTACCATGTTTAAGCAGGGCTAACCACTACACGAGCCTGAGCTACATAGGATTCAGGGTAACAATATCTAGACAAGGATTGGATAACCCATGTAGCAAATGTTTGCATCCAACACCTAAACTTAATGCAACAATATATATATAACAATAATACTGTAACTGCATTTCGGAAATTAGGAGGCTTAATATGCTCCAGGGCTTGCCTTTCACAAAGTTGCACGGACAGTGATCCGGGCACTCAACGGTGACCTCGTCTGGCACTTCTCCTAAAGGCTGCACCTCCTGAACCTCCGGTGTCGGCTGCTACTGCTCGCTCGGTTCCTCGAATTCCAGTAGGGTCACTCCTTCCGGTACACCTATTGCATGCCGATGCATAAGATAAATATCATGGATGCATAAGGAATGACATAATGCTCATGATGAATGAGTCATAGTAAGTGTTTAACGAAACATCACTGGACACTCGTTTACTGAGTAAGAATAGCTCTATTCAAATCATTTTAAACATGTATCTAACTTAACTTAAAGAACAAGATCAACTTACCTAACTTGCATAACCTAAGATAAAGATGCTCATCTTCAGTTAAAGGCCTAACACCTAGGAACATTACCACAAACTTAGAAATAGTAAAGGCATACTTAAATTAACATTTAAAGTTTCATATGCACATAAGTAGTCCCTTAATTCAATCATAACCATAGCTCTATAAATCCAAATGGCTTGCATGAGGACATTCTGGAAAGCTTATGAAATTATTTACAAATCATTTGTAACACCAAAGCATGATTCTTACGTTAACCAAATCGAATTCCAGTAAACCTAGAATCTATCCAGAAATGACAGGGTTACTAAATTAATTATTTAATGATGACGCAAAAGCATAATTGGACCAAACCAAGTTTACCAACATGTTTTGCATACCAGAGAAACATTAGAAAGTATAGTGCCAACTTCTAAATGAATTATTTAATATCCTTTTCAAATTTATTTAGTTAATTAGGTGATTAAAGCAATATATAGTAAAACTATTCAGAAAAATCTACAAAAATTATAGTAGCTATCTCATGCTTCACATAGACTACCATAAAAATTTCAAAGCCATTGAGCAAGCAAAACTTGCTGTACCCAAAATAACAGGTGGCATGTCTATTTTTAGCATAATTAGGAAACCCTATTGAAAAGTGTCGAGCAACATATTTTTTATTTTTCCTAGTATCATTCTAGCATAAGAATAGCACTCACCAATTTTTACCCTAACTGGATCTATACAAAAATTATGAAAATTCACTCAAGATCCACTCATGCAAACAAGATAATTTTCTCTCCTACATACAATGTCCAAAAGATATGAAATTTTAACTACAAGCTATTCATGATATGAGCAGTACACTATAAACATTTCATGCCATTTGGAGCTACATAGAAAAAGATGTAATTATCCCTAATTCCTCCATGATTAAAAGAGATAAATAGAAACTCCCATTTTCATAACAGAACATGGCATAAATCATATTTTTAATATAAACTAGACATTATCATGAACTCAGCAAAATTGGAACCACATCATTTGAATCTATCAACTAGGAGATACATATTTTTGAATATCTATACAAATCTGTGAAAAGAATAAAACAAAAACAAATTTGAAACCCTACTCTACTGGCTGGGCCAGCCCGAATAGATCTGGTGGCCCACGACACACACGCTGGCGTGGCCCAAAACATGGCGCAGCCCACGCTGGCTCCCGCCTTGGCATCGACGACTGACAAAAGGGGCCCGCGCGTCAGCGAGAGAAACAGGGGAGGAAGAAAAGGGCGGCGGTGAAGCTCGTCGCCGGTGACTCCTCCAGCCTGTCCAGCAGTACTACGATGTTCACCTCATCCGTGTGCATCTAGTGGTGCCCTCAATCAAAGCTATTGGTGCAGCTACTAGGGGTGGTGACGACCATGGCGGCGCACGGCCACGGCATGGCCGGCTCTAGCGAGACTACTGTGTCATGGTCCTATCGGTTGACCCTATGAGCATCAGTTGCATCCATAGCACCTAGCGCAAGGAAGAGAAGGGATGTCAAGGGTGTGAGGATAGCTAGTCATGTGGAGCGCCAACTCTGGTGAGGTCAGCCATGGCGGCGGTGGAAGAAACGATGAATTTGCCCTTACCAAGGCTCAAGTGGACCGACTGAACGGTGGTAGAGGGGATCACGGCGAAGCTTTGGGTGAACTGGGCAACGTGTTTTTACCAAGGGGCATGAGCTAGGCAAGGGTGAAGGCTCGGCCGGCAATGGCGGACGGCTGTGGCTCGGCGCTGTGCGTGATGAAGGCGAGAGAGGGGCAAATGGAGCGGGCGAGCGCGGCGCTGGCCCTCTTCTGGAGCGTGGACGCACGGCGTGGTGGCGTCGGCAGAGCATGCATGCCACACGGCGAGCAGCTCCTGCGCCGGTCGGCCACGGCGAGCCCTGACCATTTTCTAAAACAGTGATTCAGTGATCAACGACTACGCCTGACAGCGCGACTTCATCGGTGCAATACGGCTAAACCGTTGGTCCATTGCAAAAATAGTGTACAAGAAAAATGTAGGCCTACCATCCATCTACAACTTCATTTCAAGGACCATCATCTAATTCACCATGGATCAGAAATTACATCAAGCCAAAGATGGCTCAATCAAACTGAAAATGGCATCAATGACTTAGACAAATTTTTTTAGTGAGACTCAGCAGGGAAAAATGACTTGTGGCCCTTGTTTGAACATGTTCCACACATTTTCATGAGTTGATCATAAAACAACTTTTGTTCCTAGATAAGTTAGCTACAACTTTGATAAAGAGTGCACAACCATGCAAAGTCTCTAAGTTGGTCTTTTGAATCAGTCAAACAGTGACACTCTAGGGGTCATTTCAAGTCAAACCTCCACTTAAGGGCAATTTTGTCATTTTGATCTACATGAACAATGTCCAAACAATTATCCTAAGTGTAGTTTAGGTGTATTAGACCATGATCAACCACTTTACACAATTGTTATACCAATTTCTAATGATCACATGTGATGAAGCATAAAATAATCAATTCACTCAATTGTTGCAATTCCATGTTTCACATGTTGCATTACTTTTGTTGCAAGCTTAGCTTGCCACATTCCTACCATGTTGCCATGTTTCAAGGTATGAGAAACTCATGTTACATTCACATGTTGCACTACTACCATTCATAAGTAATCAAGTATGAAACAATAGAATTTGCGAATGTTGCATATGTATGTTTCAGTAATAATGGCATGGTGACATGGATGATGCATATGTTTATGAGATGAAATGCAATGTTGTGGAAGCCAAACACCTAGGGTGTTACATGAGGGGCATTGTACTCACTCCGCAGGAGCCATGAAGAGCAACTCTAGTAAAGCGTGTCATTGAGCTACCCTCACTTTTGAGGTAGGTTCTTATGGTGCCTGACGTGCGGGCTTGGCGAGTGATGCCAATTAGCCACCGAACCACCAAGTGAGCAGTCGACACAACGGGGACTAGCATGTTGGCAAGCATGTGAACCTCAGGAGAAAAATCACCGTGTCAACCTTGTTCTTCCCGTTGGTTTGCATCCTCGTTACATAAGCTTGTAATTACTTTCATATACATTGTGCTTGTGTAGTTGCTCTTGTATTTAGTTAGCTTGTGTAGCTCACTAGTTACCTTCTTGCTTGTGTAGCATAGAAGTACCTCCATTGCGTGGCTAATTTGGTTTATGTAACCTTGTTAGTCACATTGCTTAGTTTGTATAGCTAAGTATTTGTGCTCTCTAATTTGGCATTGGTTACCTTGTTATTGAGCATTGCTAGTGAGCTTAGGTGGCTTTGTGCTTTTGCTTACTAGCATGTGTAGGAGCTCCCTTGTTGTTTAAAGTACTAGTGGCATAGGTTTATGTGACCTTGCTTCTAGAGTTGGTTAGGTGAGCTCTAGCTAGCCTAGCACCTTTGTTGCTTAATTAGTATCTTTGGAAGGTGCTAGAGAACATAAATAGAGGGATGTATTTTTGGCTAGACCGATAGTTTTAATTCTGCACTTGTTTCGGTTATCCGACGTGATTAATTTTAGAAAGGACTTTTCACCCCCCTCTAGTCTGCCATCTCGACCCTACACCTACCTATGTAACAGTTCCTGCCGCTAAGTAACAGTTCCAAATTTAGTATACTAGTGCATTAGCTAAAAATATTTTTCTCATGTAGTTACTATGTTCATTCAGCCCTATGACTGAGTAGCAGTTCCATGACCTGTCTATGGTTGATTGCTTACTGCCCTACTAAATGTTTGCTTCTCATTTGCACTACTAATCCCTGATGGTTACCCACCAAAAGTCCAAATCAGGGCAGGTGGTAAATTCTGCTTCATTTGATGATAACATTGTCAACGTGGATATACTGCCTTCTGTGTTGGTATGTGCCCTTTAGTAACAACCTAATGAAGAAAACTCAATATGGCACTAAAATAAGAGACCTTTGTGTCTCTCCATGAGATATTTGCATCATAACAAGATGGACCATTTTAGATCTATTAAAGGATCAATATGTCACGCATCATATGCAAACCACCTAAATTTTCATGTAATAATATCTTAAGGGCCATGTGATTCAGTGCATCAGCTCTTATGTCTTATGGAGCTGTACTCACCAAAAAGTTTGAGCAGCTTATATCTAAAGGGTGCTGTTCTAGCAGTGACCGGGCTACCAAGATGGGAATAGGATTGGGATGCATTCTTAGAAATTAGGAGATCATCATTTGGTGTCTAGGACTACGATATACATATCGGGTCTAAATGAAATCTGATTTTGTAGTTATGGTTGAGCTTCCTTAAGTTGTAGTGCAGCATAATTCAATGAAGATGTAATGGAAAATATGTTGCTGCTGATGTGTGTTTTCTGTTGCTAGAGGACTAAAATGTGCTAGAGGCTTAAAACTCCATTTTTGGTCGACCTGCTGCTAAGAGGACTGAAATGTGCTAGAGGCTCAAAACTCCATTTTTGGTCGACCTAAAAATGTCTGTTTGATCGATGTGTCTTCGATTGACTACTGTACTCTAATGATCTATTATTTTCCAAAAATAATGTATTACCAAAGGGTGTTATAGTATGGTGCATATTTCTAGGTCATTCTTCCTTGGTACCTCCTTTAGTGAAAGAAACTGACTATATATTTCTAGCCAAGTACACCCTTTGTTTGTAATTATATGACATTTAGGACAAGCTAATATATGTCACTTCTCTATTCTCAAAGCCCTGTTCACAAGCATGTAGGTAAAAAAAACATTCACAAGCATGCTTCTTTGGATATTCCGTTCCCTTTGCATTTATTTCTTTTGTGTATGAACCGTCGTCATGGAGATTAGAACATAATATGTTTATTTCATTTATCCTGCCTCACAAGATAAGAACAATGGTAGGAAAATAGCAATAGTTGGTCCTTTTTCTCTCCAAGGATCAATTTTGCCCCCAAATAAAATAGCATCCCATCAATCTAATTAAGGGGATGGTTTTAGCAGACTAACTTCTCTAATCTTCTCCTTTAGTTATTTGTGTAACATTTTAACCTTTGGTGTGAAACATAGCATGTAGACTAACTTCTCAAACATAGCATGCATGACTTCTAGCATCTGGATCCGATTTAGTAATTTTTTTGTGTTAGTTTAAATTACCTTTGCTTTGCTGCAAATAATCCATTGTGGACCTGTAAATTTCTTCTCAGGAAAGCAAAGCATTCTCTATTGATTAACCTCACCTGATATGCTTAATCCTACAACAAAGAGGCACATGACCATGTTTTAGATATGTGCATTTCTTGTTTTTGCTGTGATTGTTTCAATATCATCAATTGCCCTTTTTATATCTGAAATAGTAAAAGTGCAATGCATATATTAATATATATCATCAACAAAAGGCTTTGAAAAACAAGGAAAATTTATAGGCTATTTGTCATGTGCCTTTAGATTAATATCCATTGCCTTTAGATTAGTATCCATTGCCTTCAGATTTCACCAAGGGGAACGTTTCAAATTTGCTTTCTTTACCTGCAGATCCAGTAACCAGTTCACCGCTGCCCACCTCTAGAAAGTCATCTACACCGCAAGGCCCACATGCAAGGCAAAGTTTCCTGTGTACTTGTGTAATTGCTTAGCTTCATGAGCAATTTATATGTTCGAGAATGCACTACTCCTCTGTCCATACGAACATGATTCTAAAAAAAACAGTGTCATCTGCTATCCAGACTATCAGAGTCAACATATCTATTCTAAACTTTTGCTTATACAATCCACTCCATACGTGTATAGCTATGAATTAATTTAATTTGTTTGTTGCAAACGACTTTAATAGTTTTCATAGTCTTTGGTACATCCTTTGTTAGTTACTTAGTCATTGTTGGCAGTTCTCTCCGAACATCTGAATGCCAATCTAAAATTGAATCTTCTTCCTTGTTTCAACCTTTTGTTTCGTTCCCTGTAGTATTCAGGTTGCTTCTCCAGCTTTCATTTTTTCGTTGAGGCCTCCATTTTTTCTATCAAAATCCAGTTAGGAGCAAGTAACGATATGACTAAGACGAATATCTTCAGATAAAAAAAATATGCAAAATTGACTGCAATAAGTCTTCTCCGCTAAAATTGATTTTAATCCAAAGTTGTGATCACTAGCAAATTAGTAGTTGTTAATATACCTCATCTGCCCCGGCTGTTGCAACCACCTCTAAAAAACAAAAGATTCAGCCATGCTTTTCTATGCTTGGGGATGAGTAGCTTTGAAATCTATGGTGTTGTTTACATCCTCAATTTTTTCTCGTTTTCTGCTAGTCTTGCTCATTGTGGATTAGTGTTTTCTTGTTCATTTCTTTTGTATAAAAGATTCACAAGCTGTAGAAACAATCAAGCCATTCTAATGGTCTTGTAGAAATTTTTTTAAAGAACTAAATACTACATATGGTAGGCATGTGTATTTTTAAAATGCTTGTTGACAATATGTTCTAATGGTTATCATCTTGAAAGGCCTTTTAATTCACTCTTCATTCTCCAAGATTCTGGCAATAGTAGAAAGCCTAGGGAATTGGTCTATTCTGAACTGATTAATCTCAGTTAGTTGAAACCCAGCAAGATACCCAAGTCACGGTTTAGGCACTTCAATAGCTGCTTAGTTCATAATTGCACCAGATAGAGCATTTCCTGTTGAATTTTTAAATAGTGCAGTTTGTTAATTGCTTTGTTTCAGAACATAGTCTTGTGGTCTGACCTGAATATGTATTATGCCTGCGACCACTTTTAGAGATTAATTTCTAATTGAAACTAGGGATTAATTTTGTGTTCAGTTTCATCATAATGGAACCTATGCAAAATAATGAAGGTCATACACCATTTGCAGACTTGACAAACACCATCAGTGGAGGTAATTATTTATACACATGTCCATAGACACTTTCACTTGTATTATTTGTGGTGATTAAGTAAATATCTACCAACTTATTTACAAACAGCTGGTCAGACAACATCAAATTCACAAGTGCAAGTTGATGAACGTGCGCAGCATAAAAGGGAAAGAGAAAAAGCACGACATGCAGCAATGACTCAAGAACATAGTGATGAAAAAAAATAAAAAATACAGAGAAAAGTATCTTCTGAGAAAGGCAGAAACTGAACTAGCTGCTGGGTCGAGAGGTCCACCACATTTTGATTTTCCATTTCTGAATTCAGTATTACCATTTTTTAGTTTATTTAATGTATATTGATGTATATGTTGTAAATGTATATACATTGAGCTAAAAGTTTTGTGCAAATTAGGAAAAAATTAGATGGACTAAAACTTTGCAAATTAAGAAAAGTTTTTTTGCTGTGTATGAATGATACCACCTACTTGCATCAGTCATTGGTTCGCTTATTTGTTGTGTAATTATGTTGTACCAGTTAGAGTTGAATCAACCACGAAAACACTGATGGCTATGAAGATAGTGACTGGCTACATCGAAACAACTCATACGAACTCATGCCGATTGATAAAGGTAACACATGTACCATTTTGGTTTCTTTTGTTCCTAATACTAATTATTTTTTTGTTGTGTTTATATGATGCCAAGGCCAATGTTAATATCATGTTATTATATATATGTAGATGACTACTCCGATAGATGTATAGATCAAAGTGGCATAATTGACTTGACTGATGCATCACCTGATCTAAACCTAGGTACATTGTTTTTTCATTAATGTTATCTATTTGAGAAGAAAAAATGTAGTGGGCAACCCAAATGTCATTCATGACAATGTAATAAGGAATTAATGTTCATACAATATATGCCCTTCTATAATTTATTTGAGACTATACTTTTTTATCAATATATAGGTGCTGCAAATGCATCTAATTCCATTGATAATATTGTCACGTGTCCAAAAGAGCGTAAGCGTGAACTAGATATAGCATGACGAGCTGCACTGTCTCCTAAACAAAAGGCACTAATAAACAAGAGGCGGCGTGACTTGTCTGCGGCAAAAAATGCAGCAAGAAAACTGCAAATGACTCCACAAGGGAAGAAGGAGAAGCAAAAAGGGATGAAGAAAAACTATAATAGGATGGTGAGAGAACACCGAGCCAACAATTTGCATCCGGACTCATTAGCCATGGAGAGCCCTCACTTTAATCCTCAGCTTATTTTCCCTTCTTCACCTCAATATCCTGAGACACTTTTCACACGATATGAAAATACCCGAATCAAGGGGCACAACTGTTGACATCGTGCCGTCTGTAGTTCAAAATCCAGAAGTCCAAACCCCTGAAATGGCTACGGCACAGACCATACATAGGCATCGAGTGACCACTGGAGAGAGAAATGCCCTTCTATCCCGTCGCAATTGGGCTTTTGAAGCAAACATTGGAAGAAGGGCTAGAGGGTGTGCGGATGGAAAGTGCAATGATTCGAACGACCTGACTCAA
Source organism: Miscanthus floridulus (assembly GCF_019320115.1). NCBI lineage: Eukaryota > Viridiplantae > Streptophyta > Magnoliopsida > Poales > Poaceae > Miscanthus > Miscanthus floridulus. Next base: position 80,118,902 of record NC_089598.1, read on the forward strand.
CTAAGTGTGGTTTACAATGGTAATTAGCCTTGATCAGTATATATTGTCAGTACTTTCACCTTCGCTCTTCTATTCCAAAAACTCATACCTTTTGTTACTACAGGTGGTGTCACCTAGGAAATTCCAGTTCCACCACCTAATAATTGCACAGGTACACAGACACAACCATCTATAGTTGATGGTACCTCTTCAATGCCTCCAAACGGTGCACAAGCTGATACACCAGACTCTATGGTCGAGGATGGTATTTTCTTTATTAAATTTATCCATTTTTTGTTCTTTTTGTATGCCATTATGTTTCTCTCATCATATATGTGGCCGTGTTTCATAGACTATGATGAGGATGTGATATTTGAGGAGGACGAGGAAGAGGATGAGGTGTACTTTTTTGCCAGACAAGGTACATCATGTAATAGTCAAAACAATTTTTTTCACAAACTTCATTTCAATGCATAACACATCAACATTTTGTCAGAAGATGGCGAGGAGGGAACTGATGTCGAGCTAGATCTCGACATAGATGAGCAATAGAACAGTGAGCCTGATGTCCTAGATCCATACGATAGGGTTTACGCTAATGTCCCATCAGAGTCACACATGCTACCATCGGTGCTGAACTGCGAGCACTGCAACATAAAGAAATTCGAGGGTCAATTGCCTGGATTCTGTTGTTGGGGTGGAAAGATTCATCTTTCAACTCCTGAGACACCACTAGAGCTCATGAGGTTGTGGTCAAGCTTGGATGCTGATGCTAGGCACTTTCATGCAAACATCAGATATTTCAATGGCCACTTCTCTTTCACTTCTCTGTACTGCCACCTAGATCGTGTGACCACTAACATGCGAATCTACGATGTCTACACATTCTATGCCTATGGCTAGATTTACCATCACATACGATCATTTGGTAAAGAGGAGGGGTCAAAAAGAGACACCTCGAGCTTTATTTTTATGACGACGATCCATCCCTCAAGCATCAGATGAGCAAGTGTCATGAGCAATGCGCCCAAAAAGATAAAGAAGTTATAGAGCAATTGGTTAGTATCTTTAATGGGAATCCCTACTCTTAGCATCTAAGGAGTATGGGCATGTTGGAAACCTTGAGGATTACCGGGTCAAGTTGAACCTTGACCAGCGGCTTGACCAGAGAACATATAATGTGCCATTGACATCAGAGGTGGCCGCCGTCTGGGTTGAGGGGAGTGAGCGTCATGGCCAATTCGAGCATAGTGCTCTCCTGCAAGGGAAGGATCAGTCTATACATGGCATCCGCTCATATAATGCATGCTATGACCCACAGTCATACCCGATGTTCTTTCCAATGTGTGAGCTCGGGTGGCATAACTGCATTCCAAAAGTTGTTGTGACTTAATCTTGGATTCTCAAATCTCAATCACCTCACTAGGCTCTTGCTCTCCTAAGCACTCACAAGGATGTTTCTCAGCTGTTGAAATAGGTAAGAGACCTCCCTTGGATAAATAGAAGAAGTATTTATACCCCCTCATTCAAAACGAACCATTAGGAGGTGGAAACACTACTCTGTGGGGTGACCGGATGCTCCAGTCAAGGTGATCGGATGCTCTGGTCAGTTTTCCCACCATAGAGCCATTAAGTTATGACAGGACTCTAACTAGCGTCCGGTTAGCATTGACGGGACACGTATGGACACAAAACTGCTCTCTGGAACCTTACTGATGTTGACCGGACTCTGGCACCCAGCGTCCAGTCACTTCGTTGCTCAGCGTCCGGTTAGTAACCGAAACCTAACCAGCTTCTAGTCAGCACTGACCGGACACGTCCGATCAAGATTATCCCCCTCTAGAACCTTACTGGAGTTGACCGGACTCTAGCACCTAGTATCCGGTCACATTTCACTCAGCGTCCGGTCGCATCAGACGACATCAGCTTGATCAAATGAACTAACCTGACTCTACTGCCAGCGTCTGGTCACACTAGGACCAGTGTCCGATCAACATTTGACCCTCCATTCACTTCCAACTCAAAATTATATGTGAATGAAGATTGCTCCAATTGATCTTAGGGCTACTTAGGAGCTACCTAGTGCTAGATTTGACAAGTGTGCACCACACCTAACCCACTAGACTCACCTAGGTCAAGCTACTTATCCATACCCCCTTAATAGTATGACCAAAGGAAAAACAAAGTTGTAAACAACTCTAAGTGTCTCTTCAACACCAAACAACACTTAGAACTAGTCCATCCTTAACCTTGTCGGCCATCCTTTGAAAACCGAAATGATTTCCATCATAGGTGCATGACAACCATGATTGCCCAATCAATTGCCATTACCATGACCTAACTTAATTGCCTCTGTAAAACATACATTAGTCATAGTAATCATGTATTGTCATTAATCACTAAAACCCAACTTGGGGCCTAGATGCTTTCAATATGTATCTACAACCACCCTTTTAAAGTCTTTATGAATAGGGAGTATGAGGGGATTGAAGATCTTATGTGTGGCAATGTTAGAGAGACCAAATGATTTAGGAGATTTCTTATGTGAGCATGGATTTGATGAGGTGTTAATGAAATGGCTTCCATGCTCGATAATGTAACGTTCTTTTTTAAACTCCAAGGGTGATTCTTCATGAATGTCCATAGGCAAAAACATTATCTCCATCATTCTATGCCTATGACATTGATTGGACATTTTATTATCAAAGATTTCCCATGGATTGGTGACTCTCCGGTTGATCTTGTCTAAGGTCTCCTCCAAACTTGGATGAGTCATGTTTATTAAGGAGATTGACTTAAGCTCACTGTTTGGATCTAAATTAACTTTGGATTCTATCCATAAGGTTTCGTCCTTATCCATCCATTCTTTAGCAATGACATATGAGTTCTTAATATATTCCATCCATTGGCGTTGCTCTTCTTGATCATCCTTGTGGTCTTCATGACTCCTATGCTTCAGTTGTCTTAATGGATTTCTAGGATCATCATGAGACTTAGGAGAAAGATCATAAGGGGACTCATTAGGATCAAGGATGGGTTTAGATGAGACATCTAATGTGGGCACAGAAGGGGAGAAGATAGGATTAGCTAAATGACTCAGCTCTCCTTCTATAGTATCACTTGACATGTCACCCTTGAGTTCTTTCCAATGTCCTACATGGGAGTAAGGATGCTTCCTAAGAGATCACTTCTTAAGAGGATTCAAATTATATTCGCTCGAAGGCCTCTTATGTAGCAATAAGCTTTTCCCAAAATCAGCATCAAAAAGATCATCCTTAAAAGGGATTTCTAAAGGTTGAATTTCTTCTTCCTTTGGAGGATTTTAGGGTGTTGATGGTTTGGGATTGATAGCTAAATCTTGGAATTGGAGTGATTGTGATTTGGCTATCAAAACTTCCTCTTCTTGATCGGGAGATGATTCCTTCTCTTTCTCGGGGAGTTCATTATGAATGCTAGTGTAGGGAGTTTTTCCACTAATCTTATCAAGCATAAACCTTGTTTCACTATCAGGCAGATGAAGAAAAGCTCCTCTAGAGGCTGCATCAAGGGATTCTATGGAATCCTTGCCAAGACCTATGTAAAAACGTTGAAGAAGCACTAGGTCTTGAATGGTAAGGTCTAGGCCAGTGATGATGAGGTCATTCAAACAATCCCATAATGTGGCAAGAGATTCTTCTTCTAGTTGTCTAAAATTTAGAACCACTTTTTGAAGGCTAACCACCTTAGAGATGGGAAAGAAACATAAACAAAATTTAGAGCATAACGTTTCCCAATCTCCTTGCATACTTCCTATGGTTTGACTATACCATTGTTTAGCCCTCCCTGTCAAAGAGAATGAAAACAACTTCCATCTACGGTCTCATCAGACATGCCAGTGATACGCAAGCATGCACCGGTTTGCACAAACTCCCATAGGTGTGAGTATGGGTTTTCATCTCCTTCTCCCGAGAAGGATTTATCCTGAATCAATTTTATAAAACATGGGCACAACTCATAGCCAGGTTTTAGGATTGGCTTTGAAGATTCTGGTGGCTTTAAGTGTGTGCTCATAGGTGCAGTGTATAGGTGGATAGGAGTGGAATTCATGATAAAAGGAAAAAATAATAAAAGAAAGTAAAAGATATAATGTAGAAGGTTAAGCTAGGTTCAAAGTTAACTCAGCAACCGTTTTCCCAGCAACAGCGCCAGAAAGCTTGTTGGTATATTTATCTCACATAGATAAATCTGCAAGCGCATGGATATCATTATAGCTTGCACCCAGAAATATTATAAGTATCGTATCCATAGGGAAACATGTGAGAGTAACTATGTCTAACTTAACCCAGAGTAGCAACAAGACTTAAGATAATAGGAGTATAAAGGAGATCACAAAGGTCTTCTAGTTCTAACTTTGGTAAGCTATGTCTTCTATTGTTCAACGGGGGATATTACTAAGAGAAACACATGAAGAGTATGTTTCCTATAGAAACTAAATCTTGCTAGGCCTATAAATGGGAGGTGGACTACAGAGGATTCAATGAGGCTGTAAGAGTCACCCTCGCAAGCTACCACTGATCCAGAATGTAGGGTACATCCACAAGTAACCAGGTCTAAGCACCACACTTACACCTACAATTACTATGTTAACCTAGCAACCTATAGATTAAAGTACTCAAAAGAGTTACGAACCTGATGAGTAATATAAACACTATGCTTACTTGAATTGGAAGTTGATTACCAGAGAATCCTCAGAAGCAAGCTCAAGTAGAACTTGACTCCACTAGGGTATAAGTCATAGAGAGAGCACCGACAGGCTGGCACTTCCTCCAAACTTGACTCCGCTAGGGTACAAGTCATAGAGAACATTTTTGAGTGGATTTAGATGGAAGGTATGTTTTTGCGCCTACTCCTAGTGTAGAAGTAGTACATATGTGGGTGGTGTGTATGTGATCTTGCTTTTAAGAGCATGACAAACCTCTCATAAGGGTCAAGAAAGCTTGACAAAACTCAATACAAAAGCAAGCAACATATATGTGAAAGTTTTCCTAGCCTAAATAACATGTATGGCTTTGGTGGGAATTCAAGCTTTGTCATACAAGAACTCATCATAGCTTTTTTAATTTTTTTCAAAAGATAAATCTCCAAAACTTTAGTGTCACTTAGAATAAGATAAACATCAGCTCAAACCTTCTCATATCATATCCGTCAATTACCTAGACTTATATCAAGCATATGCTACCAACGAGTTTTGAGTTCAGAGTAAATCCTTAAATCAAAACAATTTTATCCAAAACTCAGGAAAATTCAAGGCTGAAAACTAGGTACTTGAAAGGAATTACAACAGAACAACTATTCATTATTTCCATTTTAAGGGATTGTCTTTAGAGTCTTTATTATTTATTTAGCTCTTAAAAGAAATTAAAACAAACTAGACATACCCTTTTTCTTTTGTTTTCATTTTCACTATTATAGGGATAACTATTTATTTTGTTTTCAGTTATTCATCTACTTTTAACACATATATTTTAAAAGCAAACTAAAAATAATAAAACAAAAGGAAAAGAAATACTTAGCTAGATACACGGGGGTGCCTCTCCCCCAAGCTGGTTGATGGTCAACCTTGTCGAGGACGAAGTGCAAGGCTAGCAAACCCAAGATAGGTTGGCCTACTTTTCTCGTGGTTCTTTCATCGTTTGTTGAAGCTGTGCTCTACTTTGGAGGTTTGCCTCCCCCACACTTGAATTTTGTTACCTTGCATAAACAACATGTGGAAACAAGCACCAACAAAAGACTAGGGAGATCCTAGCAATACTTTAGCAGGTAAACATGGTTTTTAAGGTTTTTTTCACAGAGTAAAGAAGAAGAGCTGAATTGAAAATATAATTTAAATTCTATGAAGTTAATTATATCCAATTCTTCTTCTGGCAATTGTGTGTCATGAAAAATTTTTAAACGCTAACCATTTGAAAGCTCTAGTTTGGTTTTGGTGAATTGATGAAACCCTAAGTGCTAACCTAGTTTATCAAGTGATCATGAGATAGGTAGCACATTCCAAGTAGTGAAGCAAATGAAGATCATGACATGATGATGGTGATGCCATGGTGATGATCAAGTGCTTGTACTTGAAAAGAAGAAAGAGAAAAACAAAAAGCTCAAGGCAAAGGTATAAATGGTAGGAGCCATTTTGTTTTTGGTGATCGAGACACTTAGTGAGTGTGATCACATTTAGGATCGATAGCCGTACTATTAAGAGGGGTGAAACTCATATTGAAATGCGGTTATCAAAGTACCACTAGATGGTCTAATTCATTGCATATGCATTTAGGATCTAGTGGAGTGCTAACACCCTTGAAAATGTTTGTGAAAATATGCTAACACATGTGCACAAGGTGATACACTTGGTGGTTGGCACATTTGAGCAAGGGTTAGCATCTTCACCGGTGAAGTGTCCGCCCGTAGAGTGCGCACAGTCCAACGGTGCCACCAGCACCCTAAACTCAGGTGAACGTGGTCACTGTAAGTGACTAGACGTTGGTCTCTGAAGGACCGGTGCGTCCGGTCAATAGCAGTAGAAGAAGAGTAGCGTCGGTCGTCGACCGGACGCTGGCGCTAAAATGACTAGATGCTGGCTAGCTACATCCGATCACACTGACTTGGTCATGCACAGGGGAAACACTAAGTGACCAGACGCTGGGTGAGTCTGGTCATAAAAAATCATCTCTGGATGCTTACTAGAAACGACCAAACACTGAGGTCCAGCGCCCGATAACTTTGCAGCAGCGCGTCCGATCATCACTTGACCATTGAGATCGAGCGCTCAGTATTTGAAGAGAGGGGACACATGGCACGTATCGCGTGACCAGATGCTAAGGTCCAGCGTCTGATCAATATGACCGAAGCGTCCGGTCACCCCGTGTTATGCCTAGTGAAGGGGTACAACGACTCTATTTCGTGGGGGCTTCTTTTTAAGCCCCATGGCTGGCTCAAGCTCACTCTCTTGGCCATTTGCATTGGCATAGCAACCTTGTGAGCTTAGCCAACCTCCCACTCATCTCCATCATGGATTCAACATCTTTGTGAGATTGGGAGAGAATCCAAGTGCATTGCTTAAGTGTTTGCATCTAGAGGCACTTGGTGTTCGTGTTTTGCTGTAGGATTCACTTGTTATTCTTGGTGGTTGCCGCCACCTAGATGGCTTGGAGTAGCGAGGATCATCGAGAGGAGGGTGGTGACTGTCTCCGGCTCCGATCATGGTGATTGTGAGGGGTTCTTGACCTTTCCCCGATGGAGAACCAAAAGGTACTCTAGTGAATTGCTTGTGGCTTGTGTGATCCTCATCTTGTGTTGGTTGTGCAGCACCCTATTGAGGGTTTGGCGTGTGATGCCAATTAGCTCATGAACCTCCAAGTGAGTGAATCGCCACAACGAGGAGTAGCTTGTCAGCAAGCAAGTGAACCTCGGTAAAAAATCATTGTGTTCATCATTTGATTCTAAGGTGATTGGTCTTCATTGGTATTCATTCTTGTGATTGGTTGGCTCCTTGGTATAAATAAATTGCTCACTCTCCTTACATTACCGCAAACTAGTTGTCAAGCTCTTTAGTGTAGCTAGTTGTGATAGCTTGTTAGTTTGGTTAGTGTGGCTCTTTAGTTAGCTTTTGAGAGCACACTAACTTAGTGTAGTGTCATAGCTATTGTGTGGATAGAAACTATATAAACTAGAATTGTGGTAGGTGGCTTGCATTTTTAGTAGGCTAGCACAACACTTGTTTCGCCTCATAATTGTCTAACTGGTTTGTTAAGTGTTGTTGTAGAAATTTTTAATAGGCTATTCACCCCCCCTCTAGCCATTAGGACCTTTCAAGTGGTATCAGAGCTGAGGTCACCATGATTTGAGGCTTAACAAACTTCGGTGTAAAAATGGCTCAAATCAACAACACCAAGAAGCCACCCCAATTTGATGGCACAAATTATACGTATTGGAAATCAAAGATGACCATACACATCAAGTCAATCAATAGAAAAGTGTGGAAGGTGGTAGAAACCAAAATTGAGATTGGTGATCCGGAGAATCCCACCACGGCCGAAGAAGTGCTTCTCCAAAACAATGACATTGCTCTAAGTGCCATTCATGATGCAATTGATGAGAGAACATTTGAGCAAATCAAGAATATTGAGATGGCTCATGAGGCTTGGAAGAAGTTGGAAGAATCATTTGAGGGCACTCAAGCCGTGCAAGGTGCAAAGGCATACATTCTCAAAGAGAAGTTTGCAAGCTTCAAGATGAAGGAGGATGAGAGTGTGTCAGAGATGTTTCATAGGATTTAAGTGCTTGTCAATGATCTCAAAGCACTTGGAGAAGAGGTGAAGGACAAGGACTTCTCCCACAAGTTCTTGAGATGTTTGCCTTCAAGATTTGGCACATTGGTCACTATTCTAGTGAGGAGCAGTTTGGACACCATGATACCAAACCAAGTGTTGGGAGATATAATGACCGATGATACATATAGAGATGATAATGAGAAGGAAGAAAAGAAGGAGAAGAAAGATGAGAAGAAGGATGAGAAGAAGAAGAGCATGGCATTCAAGGCCACATCATCCAAGGGCAAGGCAAAGCAAGATACATCAAGTGAAGATGATGGCTCATGGGATGATGATGAGAAGATGGCTCTCTTTGTCAAGAAATTTGGCAAGTTCATGATGAAGAAAGGGTACCGTGCTAGAAGAAAGAAATATTCATCCAAGAACAAGGAAGAGTCAATAAGGTGCTTCAAATGTGGAAGCAAAGATCATCTTGTTGCTCAATGCCCATACAATAGCGACAATGATGACGACAACAAGAAGAACAAGAAGAAGGACAAGAAGGAAAAGAAAGAGAAGAAGGACAAGATGACCTTCAAGAAGAAGAAGGGTGGTTCATATATGGTCACTTGGGATAGTGATGCTTCCTCAAGTGATGATGATGATAGTGATGATGACAAGACTACCAAGAAGAAGGCACTTGCAAGCATTGCAATCAATGAGAAGCCTTCTCTCTTTGACACTCCATGCTTCATGGCTAAGGCCACTAAGGTACAAATTTGTGATGATGGAAGTGATGAAGAACATAATAACAAAAATGAAAATGAAAATGATAGTGATAGTGATGATGATGAACCTACTAAAGATGAATTATTTGACATGCTAGAAGATGCCAAAGAACACTTTGACATTAAGAGAAGGGAATGCAAGAGCTTGAATAAGGAGGTAAAAGCCCTTAAGCAAGCCCTTGATGAGCTCAAAGCAATTCATGAGAGGATAGAGGAAGCCCATGAGAAGCTTGGCAAGGCCCACAAAAAGATTGAAAAGGCTCAATCCTCTTTGCTTGATGAGCAAAATAAAAAGAAGCATGTTGAAACTTGCAATATAGGCTTAACTTGTGATATAATTGATGAATCATTATCTATGCCTATCATTGTTGCTCCCACTAACCCTTCTTGTAGTACTTCTACTTCCACCTCATCAAGTAGTGATGGTTTCACTTATGATGCCTCACTAATAGTTGAGAATGAGAACCTCAAGAAGGAGATCAATAAGCTCACTCACACCTTGGCTAAGGCCTATGGTGGTGAGGACCGCTTGCTTATGTGCTTGGGTAGCGAAAGAGCTTCTCTCTACAAAGAGGGATTGGGCTATATCCCCAAGAAAGGCAAGGCGGCCTTTGCTCCTCACAAGACTAGTTTTGTGAAAAACAATGGTTGGTTTTGCACTAGTTGCAAGCAAGTTGAACATAAAGAGCATGAGTGCAAGAACAAGAGTAAAAATGCTAATGTATCCTCCATTAATATTAATTCTTTCTATGTGCTTACTAAGGGTGCAAATGGCGTAAAGGCTAAGTTTATTGGTAAACCATGGATGGGCTCAAAGAAGAAAGTCATTTGGGTACCAAAGAGCTTAGTAACTAACCTTCAAGGACCCAAGCAAGTTTGGGTACCTAAAAAGAATTGATCTTCTTTTGTAGGTCAATTACAAAGCCAGAGGAAGGCATTAGGTTCTTGGTAGTGGGTGCACTCAACACATGACCTGTGATGCAAGAATGTTCAACTCAATCAACACCAATGGCAATGATGGTTATGATAGTATTACATTTGGTGATAATGGCAAAGGCAAGGTCAAAGGGCTTGGTAAGATTGCAATATCCAATGACATGAGCATATCCAATGTGTTGCTAGTAGAGAGCTTGAACTTCAATTTGCTATCCGTGGCTTAATTGTGTGATCTTGGATTCAAATGCATATTTGGGGTAGATGATGTAGAGATCATAAGTGTAGATGGCTCTAACTTGATCTTCAAAGGCTTTAGATATGTGAATCTATACTTGGTTGATTTCAATGCTAGTGAAGCTAGATTATCTACATGCTTGTTCACTAAGTCTAGCATGGGTTGGTTATGGCATAGAAGGCTTGGTCATGTTGGAATGAAACAATTGAATAGATTGGTTAAGCATGACTTGGTTAGAGGCTTGAAAGATGTTGTGTTTGAAAAGGATAAGCTTTGTAGGTCTTGTCAAGATAGAAAACAAGATGGAAACACCCATCCCAAGAAAAGCATGATGAGCACTAGTAAAGCATTTGAGTTATTGCACATGGATTTGTTTGGGGCAACACAATACACTAGCATTGGTGGTAACAAATATGGCTTTGTGATAGTGGATGATTATACTAGATACACATGGGTATTCTTTCTAGTGGACAAAAGTGATGTGTTTGCAACATTCAAATCATTTGTCAAGGGCATTCACAATGAGTTTGAAATAACCATCAAGAGAGTTAGAAGTGACAATGGTAGTGAGTTCAAGAACACTAGAATTGATGAGTTGTGTGATGAATTTGGAATTAGACATCAATTCTTAGCCAAGTACACTCCACAATCAAATGACCTAGTTGAGAGGAAAAATAGAACACTCATTGATGTGGCAAGGTCTATGCTTAGTGAGTATAATGTTAGTCAATCTTTTTGGGCCGAAGATATCAACACGGCTTGCTATTGTAGCAACCGCCTCTATTGTCACCCATTGAAAGAGAAGACATCATATGAGCTCTTGAATGGTAGAAAGCCCAACATTGCATATTTTTAGGTCTTTGGTTGCAAATGCTATATCTTGAAGAAAGGCACTAGATTGGGCAAGTTTGACAAGAAATGTGATGAAGGATTCCTACTTGGATATTCCACTATAAGCAAAGCATATAGAGTTTGGAATTTGGATAGTGGTACTCTTGAGGAAGTTCATGATGTTGAATTTGATGAAACCAAGGGTTCACAAGTAGAGAATGGGAACTTAGAAGATGTTAGAGGCATTCAACTTTCAAATGCCATGAAGAACATAGATATTGGTGAATTGAGGCCTAGGCAAGTGAATGATGATGAAGATGATCAAGTGCAAGTGATCTCCAACTCAAATGTGAAAGCTGATACAAATCAAGCTAGTACAAGTGGCTCTCATGACAATGAACAAGATCAAGTGGCTAGTACATCATCTCAACCTAATGATCAAACAAGTGCAAGCAATCAAGTTCCAATCCTCCAACCAACCATTGTTGCAAGGGATCATCCATTGGACACTATCATTGGTGATATTTCAAGAGGTGTGCAAACTAGATCAAGATTGGCTTCATTTTATGAGCATTTCTCATTTGTGTCATCCATTGAACCAAAGAAGATAGATGAAGCATTGAAGGATGTTGATTGGGTGAATGCTATGCATGGAGAATTGAATAACTTCACAAGAAATTAAGTGTGGGAATTAGTAGAGAGACCAAAGGGACACAATGTGATTGGAACCAAATGGGTCTTTAGAAACAATCAAGATCAAGATGGGATAGTAGTAAGGAACAAAGCAACATTGGTAGCTCAAGGCTATACACAAGTTGAAGGTCTTGACTTTGGAGAAACATATGCCTCGGTTGCTAGATTGGAAGCAATTAGAATCTTGCTAGCCTATGCTTGTGCCTACAACATCAAGCTCTATCAAATGGATGTTAAGAGTACATTTCTCAATGGTTACATCAATAAAGAAGTATAAGTTGAGCAACCTCCTAGTTTTGAAGATGACAAGAAGCCCGACCATGTGTACAAGTTGAAGAAGGCATTGTATGGCTTGAAGCAAGTACTGAGAGCATGGTATGAGAGATTTAGGGACTTCTTACTCTCTAAAGGATTCATAATGGGCAAGGTTGATACCACTCTTTTCATCAAGAAGATTGGAAAAGATTTATTTGTGTTGCAAATCTATGTGGATGACATCATATTTGGATCAACCAATCAAGATTTTTGTGATGAGTTTGGAAAGATGATGGCTAATGAGTTTGAGATGTCCATGATTGGAGAGTTTAGTTACTTCCTTGGTCTTCAAATCAAGCAATTGAAGAATAGTACTTTTATAAGTCAAGGCAAGTATATCAAGAACATGATCAAGAAGTTTGGCATGAGTGATAGTAAAGCCATTAGCACAGCAATGGGAACAAATGGCAACTTGGATAGTGATGCAAGTGGAAATATGGTGGATCAAAAATTATATCGGTCTATGATTGGAAGCCTACTCTATGTGACCGCATCAAGGCCGGATGTCATGTTTAGTGTATGCATGTGTACAAGATTTCAAGCCTCACCAAGAGAAAGTCATTTGAAGGCTACAAAGAGGATATTGAAGTACTTAAAGCATACACCAAATGTTGGTTTATGGTATCCCAAAGGGACAAAGTTTGAGCTAGTTGGTTACTTCGACTCGGATTATGTAGGATGCAAGGTTGAAAGGAAGAGCACCTCGGGCACATGTCAATTGTTGGGAAGATCACTTGTTTCATGGTCATCAAAGAAGCAAAATAGTGTTGCATTATCAACCGCCGAAGCCGAATACATATCCGCTGGTAGTTGTTGTGCACAAATACTTTGGATGAAGGCCACTTTGAGATACTTTGGAATCAAGTTCAAGAAAGTGCCATTGCTATGCGACAATGAGAGTGCAATCAAGTTGACCAAAAATCCGGTTCAACATGCAAGAACAAAGCACATTGATGTCCACCACCATTTCATAAGAGATTACCAACAAAAAGGGGACATTTGCATTGAGAGTGTAGGCACCGAAGATCAACTTGCCAATATATTCACCAAGCCATTAGATGAAAAAAGGTTTTGCAAGCTAAGGAATGAGTTGAACATATTGGATTTCTCAAATATGTGTTGATGCACCCCCCACTTATATGCCTCTCCTTCGAGCAATCCAAGGTAAAAGTTGATTGGCATGGCATATATCCTTGCTAAGGACATGTTTAGTGCATCTAGACATCTTTCACATTTAATAGGCTCATTCATGAAAATCAAATGAATTTGATGATTATATGGTACCACTATTGCTTCTATGCTTATTTTGATCTAGTGGTAGTATATGACATGTTCATGGGCTTGTGAACCTAGTGTTTAGTCTAGAAAATGAGCTATAAGTGTTTAACTCAACATGGTACAAGATAACCCTTATTTGGAGGTGTGAAGAAGCTTGTCCTTGGATCAAACCGAGTTAAATATCTTTGGCAAATGATCTAGATTGGACCAAATTTGGGAAAATGATCCTCACCCCCATTGATTGACATTGATAATCTCAACCTATCTACATTTTGAACCTTTGTGGTCATTGATGACAAAGGGGGAGAAAACAAAGATATTAGTGATATTAGTAATATTAGTACATGGAGAGAAAAACAAAAGATATATTAGTGTACTAAGATGGTGAAAAGACAACAAAGGGGGAGAATTTGAAATGGGGGGAGAGATATGACAAAGGAAAGGATCAATTAAAATTTTGAGCATACAAGTATGGGGAGCAAGCTCATGAACTTGTATGGTGCATTTGAATGTGCATTTCATGTGTTTGCTTGCATGGCACAAGTTTTAAATTTCAATATCCATGCTTGTGTGGTGTATGCTAGTTGTAGGTTTGAATGATGAAATGAAAATCTAGCATGCATAGGTTATCTAGTGATTTCATTTCCAAGTGTTTTCAAGTGGTATCAAGCTAACCATGGTGCTAAGGATGGTATAATGGTGCACTCCGATTGGTATCACACTTCAAAGGTCCATCTTTTATACCTTAGCATCATTTGGTAGACATTGTCTCCTATATTTCCTATCTAAGCATATGTGCAAGCTATAATCCAAACTCTTAGCACATATGTAGAGGGAGCAATTGCTACCATTTGGGGTTCATGAAACTTGTCCATATCCTTTTACACATGGTAAATATGATTGGGCAAGCAACATGGATTCAATTGAATTTCAATTCATATCTTTGTGAAGGGGTTGTCATCAATTACCAAAAAGGGGGAGATTGAAAGCTCTAGTTTGGTTTTGGTGAATTGATGAAACCCTAAGTGCTAACCTAGTTTATCAAGTGATCATGAGATAGGTAGCACATTCCAAGTGGTGAAGCAAATGAAGATCATGACATGATGATGGTGATGCCATGGTGATGATCAAGTGCTTGTACTTGAAAAGAAGAAAGAGAAAAACAAAAAGCTCAAGGCAAAGGTATAAATGGTAGGAGCCATTTTGTTTTTGGTGATCGAGACACTTAGTGAGTGTGATCACATTTAGAATCAATAGCCATACTATTAAGAGGGGTGAAACTCGTATCCAAATGCGGTTATCATAGTGCCACTAGATGCTCTAACTCATTGCATATGTATTTAGGATCTAGTGGAGTGCTAACACCCTTGAAAATGCTTGTGAAAATATGCTAACACATGTGCACAAGGTGATACACTTGGTGGTTGGCACATTTGAGCAAGGGTTAGCATCTTCACCGGTGAAGTGTCCGCTCGTAGAGTGCGGATAGTCCGATGGTGCCATCGGCACCCTAAACTCAGGTGAACATGGTCACTATAAGTGGCTAGACGCTGGTCTCTAAAGGACCAGTATGTCCAATCAGTAGCAGTAGAAGAAGCGCAGCGTCGGTCGTCGACCAGACACTAGCGCTGAAATGATCGGACGCTGGCTATCTACGTCTGGCCACACTGACATGGTCATACACAGGGGAAACGCCAAGTGACCAGACGCTGGGTGGCTCCGGTCGAGCATGACTGGACACGTCCGGTAACTTCGCAGCAGTGCATCCGGTCATCACTTGACTATTGAGATCGAGCGCTCAGTATTTGAAGAGAGGGGACATGTGGCATGCATCGCATGACCAAACGCTGAGGTCCAGCATTTGGTCACCCCGTGTTGTGCCTAGTGAAGGGGTACAATGGCTCTACTTCATAGGGGCCTCTTTTTAAGCCCCATGGCCAGCTCAAGCTCACTCTCTTGGCCATTTGCATTGGCATAACAACCTTGTGAGCTTAGCCAAAGCCCTCCCACTCATCTCCATCATTGATTCATCATCTTTGTGAGATTGGGAGAGAATCCAAGTGCATTGCTTAAGTGTTTGCATCTAGAGGCACTTGGTGTTCGTGTTTCGCTGCGGGATTCGCTTGTTACTCTTGGTGGTTGCCACCACCTAGATGGCTTGGAGCAGCGAAGATCATCGAGAGGGGGTGGTGATTATCTCCGGGTCCAATCATGGTGATTGTGAGGGTTTCTTGACCTTTCCCCGGTATAGAGCCAAAAGGTACTCTAGTGAATTGCTCGTGGCTTGTGTGATCCTCATCTTGTGTTGGTTGTGCGGCACCCTATTGAGGGTTTGGCGTGTGATACCAATTAGCTCGTGAACCTCCAAGTGAGTGAATCACCACAACGAGGTGTAGCTTGCTGGCAAGCAAGTGAACCTTAGTAAAAAATCATTGTGTTCATCATTTGATTCCAAGGTGATTGGTCTTTATTGGTATTCATTCTTGTGATTGATTGGCTCCTTCTTCGACACAGCGGTATAAACAAATTGCTCACTCTCTTTACATTACCGCAAACTAGTTGTCAAGCTCTTTAGTGTAGCTAGTTGTGAGAGCTTGTGAGTTTGGTTAGTGTGGCTCTTCAGTTAGCTTTTGAGAGCACACTAACTTAGTGTAGTGTCATAGCTATTATGTGGATAGAAACTATATAAACTAGAATTGTGGTAGGTGGCTTGCATTTTTAGTAGGCTAGCTCAACACTTGCTTCGCCTCATAATTGTCTAACCGGTTTGTTAAGTGTTGTTGTAGAAATTTTTAATAGGCTATTCACCCCCCTCTAGCCATTAGGACCTTTCACCATTTACCTTGAAAAGCATACCTTCATCATTTTGAAGTGTGACTGCTCCATTGTGCTAATTACCTTGTAAGGTCCTTTGCATTTGCTTCGTAGTTTCCCATGTCCAAACAACTTCACTCTAGAGTTGAAAAGCAACACCTTGTCACCTGGTTTGAATTCCTTCTTTTCAATCTTTTGTCATGCCACCTCTTTGTCCTCTCTTTGTAGAGTTTTGCATTATGACATGCCTTTTCTCGCCATTTCTCTAACTCAAAGAGTTGCATTTTTATTTTCTTCCCACTGCTTCAAAGTCCATGTTGCACCTTTTTATGGCCTAATGAGCTTTGAATTCCAACTCAACAGGTAAGTGACATGTCTTCCCATAGACCAGTTGGTATGGTGACATTCTAAGAGGTGTTTTGTAGCTGTTCTGTATGCCCATAATGCTCTAGATAACTTATCCTTCCATGCTATTCCCATTTCATTAACAGTCTTTTGCAGAATGTTCTTAATTTGCTTGTTTGATGTTTCTGCTTGTTCGCTAGTTTGAGGATGATATGGTGTCTCAATGTTATGATAGACCCCATGATCAGATAAGAAGCGTCAGAACTTTCTATCAATGAAGTGAGGACCTCCATCACTAATTACCATGCGTGGAACTCCGAAGCATGGAAAGATGGTTTATGAGAACATCCTCTTGGCATTATTGGAATTTGTAGCTCGACATGGTAAATCTTTAACCCACTTTGATACATAGTCGACTGCCACCAGGATGTATTCATACTGCTAGGATTTTGGAAATGGTCATGTCTAGTCAATTCCCCAAACATCAAAGAGTTCTAAAAGGAGGTTAGTGGTGAGTGGCATGGCATCTCTTGCATTGATATTTCCTTGTTTCTGACACAGGATGCACCTCTGTATGAATTCTTTGGTGTCATCGTACATGGTTGGCTAGAAGATTCCACTTTGCTAGATCTTAGCATTAGTGCGGAATGCCCCATAATGTCCTCCACATGGTGATGAGCGGCATCTTTCAATAATCTTGGTTGCTTCCTTAGCTAGAACACACCTCCTCAGCAGTCCATCAGCGAAGACTCGGTAGAGGTACGGTTCATCCCATAGGTGGAGGTGACTTTTAAGGATGAGCTTTCTCTAATTCTCTCCTGGTGGTACAAAACCTGCAACCATAAAATTAACAATATTTGCATACCAGGGGTCAGATCCTGTGACCTTTAGGAGCATGTCATCCCTAGAAAATTGTTGATGGGCATCTCATGTGGATTCTTGAACTTCATTCTTGACAAGTGATCGGCTATAGAATTTTTCTATTCCTTTCTTATCTTTAATTTCTAAATCAAATTCCTGAAGCAAAAGGATCCATCTTATAAGCCGAGGCTTAACATCTTTCTTATTAAGGAGATATTTAAGAGGATCAGTTTAAACAATAACCTTGGCTCCTACTAAGTAAGATCTAAACTTGTCAATAGCAAAACCATCAGCCAGGAGCTCTTTTTCAGTTGTTGCATAATTAAGTTGAGGTCCTGATAGAGTTTTACTAGCATAAGAAATTGGATGATACTTTCTATTGTTTGTTCGACCCAAAACTGCCCCCATAGCATAATCACTAGCTTCACACATGATTTCAAAAGGCGACGACCAATTAGGGAGTTGAATAATTGGTGCAGAGATGAGTGCTTTCTTAAGAATTTGAAAATCATTTAAACACTCATCATCAAACTAAAATGGAGCATCCTTGGCTAACAACCTTGTAAGGGGTCTAGCAATATGAGAAAAATCTTTTATAAAACATCGATAGAACCCCATATGACCAAGGAAACTTCATACCCCTTTGATGTTTGTAGGAGGAGGTAGTTGTTCTATTACTTCTATCTTAGCTCGGTCTACCTCAATTCCCCATTCAGACACCAAGTGTCCAAGCACTATGCCTTCTCTAACCACAAAATGACATTTTTCTCAATTTAAGACCAAGTGCTTTTCATCACATCTTTGCAAAACTTTGTCTAAATTTTCTAAGCAATCATTGAAAGTTTTTCCATAAATAGAAAAATCATCCATAAAAACTTCCATAATTTCTTCTATCATATCAAAAAATATAGACATCATGCACCTTTTGAACGAAGCTAGAGCATTGCACAATCCGAAAGACATCCTACGATAAGCATATGTTCCATAGGGACAAGTAAAAGTAGTTTTGCTTTGGTCATCAAGATGGATCGGGATTTAATGATAGCCAGAATACCCATCAAGGAAACAACAGAAAGAATGCATTATAAGCCGTTCCAACATCTCATCGATGAAGGGTAACAGGAAGTGATCTTTCTATGTTGCCTCATTAAGTTTTCTATAATCAATACACATCCACCATCCTATGACTGTTCATTGAGGGATTAATTCATCTTTTTCAATTTTTATCACAATCATGCCCCCCCTTTCTTTGGTACAACTTGTACCGGGCTTACCCACTCACTATATGGCACGTGATAGATTATCCCTGCATGCAAAAGTTTTAAAACCTCTTTCTTAACAACTTCTCTCATCACATTGTTAAGCCTACGTTGGGGCTCCATAGAAGGTGTATATGCTGGATCTATGGGAATGCGATGGGTGCAAAGAGTAGGACTAATCCCCTTGAGGTCTTTGAGCGAGTAGCCAAAGGCAGAGTGATGCTTTTCTAAAATGGTAAGGAGCTGGAGGGTCTCGTCCTCAGAAAGTTTATCATTGATAATCACAGGAGACTCCCTATCATTGTTTAGAAAAGCGTATTTCAAACCTGAAGGAACGGGTTTGATCACAATGGGGGGCTTTGGTGGTCTTGAGTTTCATCCAAAGGAAAAGGATCTCGTAGTTCTTCTTCTTCTTGGGTGAAATCCTAGGCATCTTCTTCGAGATCTTTGTCGGAGGTGTCCAGGCGAGAAGCTGACATCATCTCCTCCATTGGATCTTGCTCAAGACTCAACTATGTCTTAACATGTAATGATCGAGTGAAGGGAATAGAAAGGCTTATGCTTTTCCCAAGACTTACATTTATACTCCCCTTTCTTCCTTCATGTAGAAGTCTCTCTTTTGGATGCCCTATCAAAAGATCAAACCCCCAAAAATCAAAAAAATAAAAACTAAGATACACCTTGGTTTCGTCTACTTTGATAGGGATGAGGTGAAAAATTCCTTCACTAGGAAGGATTTGCCAAGAGAGACTTTTAAGAGTTTGGTTGTTGGAGTTAATTGTATATTTTTAGGAAGGGTATGTGCAAAAGATTTAGACATAAGATTTTCTCCTACAACCATATTATAAAAAGCATCGAAGGAGGTTTTACGAATCTAACAACGAATGGAGGTAGAGGGAGAATCTAAATGAATGACTTCTGGAGAAAGCATGGATTCTCCGAACCACTCATTGCTTATGATTGTTGTCAACTCCTTCACAGTCTTTTTAAGGAACTTCTCTTTGGTTGGGTCAGGGAGATGTTGGTTAGGTACTGAGGGTGCCAAAGATTTCCTTATTGCATAATAATTCAAGGTGTTTCTAAAGTCAGAAAATATCTTACTTGAATTCAAACATATTTTCCAAAGGCTGAATTTCCTCCTCCTTTTGTGGTTTGGGAACTTGGAAGGTAGTTGAGGCTTCAAGTGGAGTAGCTAAAGGTTCAGGCTCAACTATCAAAGGTTCTAACTTTGGAGTTTTCTCAACTACATCTTCTAGGCCATCGTCACGAACACTAGAGTAGGGAGTGTTTTCTAGGATTTTTCTAAGGAGTTTTCTCCCTTCACTAGCAGAGCAATGTAAGAAGGCACCTCTAGAAGCTAAATCAACAAACTATGAGGTCTCTCCACTAAGACCCATAGAAAAGTGTTGTAAAAGCATATGATCTTGAATGGCAAGGTTGGGGCCAGAATTGACTAGGTCATTAAAAAGTGCCCATGCCGCACCAAGAGATTCTTTTTCTTTTTGTTTAAAAGATAGAACCTCTATTCGAAGGCTAATGACTCCAGAGATGGGAAAGAAAGATAAGCAAAAGCTAGAGCATAGAGCTTCCCAATCTCCTTGTACACTCCCTAAGGTTTGGCTATACCAGTGTTTAGCTCTTTTCGCCAAAGATAACAGAAATAGCTTCCACTTTCAAGTTTCATGTGACATGCCCGCGATATGCAAGCATGCACAAGTTTGCTTAAACTCTCATAGGAGGGTATATGGGTTTTTATTACCTTCTCCTAAGAACAATTGTTCCTAGAACAAACTTATTAAACATGAACGCAACTCATAGCCTAGTGTAACGATAGGTTTTGAAGATTCTGGTGGCTCTAGTTGTGCGCCCATGGGAGCAGCGAATTGATTAATAGGAGTGATGTTATCCATGCTTAAAGATAAAAGATACAAGCACAAACCTAGTTCAATGAAATCATAGCAACTGTTTCCTCGACAACGGTGCCAGAAAACTTGTTGACACCTATGGTGGCACATAGAGACAAAATCTGCAAGCGCATGGGTATTGAAGTAGTTTTCACTCGGAGTATTATCGAGTATCGTATCCATAGGGAAACATGTGTGTTGTCTAAACTCTACTTTGTCTAGGGATAACAATTAAGGTTTAAGGTATGAGTAGAGATGTTTCCTATGGTTATGACCCTTTGCAAAGCAAGGCTTATGATTCTAGTGTTCACTTTGGGATGCCACTTAGACGGTAAAGCACTGCTAATAGATAACTCTACCGACGTGACTACGGTCCTACTAATTTAAGAACCTACTCAATTCGGCATGGACTACAATGGACACATGGGGCTATCACCTCCCGCTGCTACCACACAACCAAGAAGCTAGGAGCAAATAAAGGTAGCCGATAGCCTAAGCACCATGCTTATGCTATCGATTACTACTCTAATCCAGAGATCTAACAAGGACAAGAGCACTCAAAAGAATTGTGAACCCGTGAATGAAAGAGCACATAACTTACTTTAAACATAAATCAATTACAAGAGGTATCTCAGATGTAGATTTGGAGAAGCCTAGATCCACCAAAGTACAAGCCGTAGAGGTAGCACCGACAAGCTCGTACTTCCCCCAAACTCTTCCCTTACTCTCTCTCTCTCTATTTGTATACAAAAGATAGATCCTAACTAGAGGACTAATCTCTCATGAATGCAATGCCTTGATCCTCATATGAGGATATGAATTAGGATTTCAGGATGGTCTCAGGGAAGGGGGTACAAGGCCATATATAAGGGGTAGCACCCATTATGGACCCTCAAATAAAACCGACTTAAATAAACGGCGTAGATGCGATCTTTAAGACAGTGGAGAACCATCATTCGAAGGAGACACTGAACCGTGCGTCCCATAGAACGGTCAGTCTATAGGTGGGGCTGACTAGCCCCACTTGGCAGCCCCTCATGGTCTTCTTTGGTGTGGTGTCCTCTAGAACCTTCTAAAGTTGTTTACGCCAAGGTTAATCACGATTTACTTTGACGAATAGGTCCACCTTGATGGTTTTCTAGATAAACCCTACTGAAAACACAGATTCACCAAAACTCATGCAATTTATTACTTTAAACCCCTAGACCTATGTTTGGTGATGTAATTAAGTATATATGCAGGTTATATTGATGGTTTATGATTGATGTTAATGACCGTGAAGAGCATGTCTAGTAAACCCATAAAAGGAGAGCCAAGTCATTCTGAAGCCAATCCTATCCTCTCCCCTTCTATGCCCACATTAGATACCTTTTTCCAAACCCATCCTTGACCCCGATGACCTCATATGCTCTTTTTCCTAAGACTCATGACGATCCTAGAAATGCACCAAGACACCCAAAGCATAGGAGTCATGAAGGCCACAAGGAAGACCAAAAAGCGCAACAACAATGGCTGGAGGATATTAAGAACTTATGTGCCATTGTCATTGAATGGATGGACGAGGCCTTGGAAAAGATTAATATGAGAGTCACTAATCCAAGGGAAATCTTAGACAATAAAATGACCAATGAATGCCATAGGCATGCAATGATGGAGATAATGTTTCTGCCTATAGACATTCAGGAAGAAACAACCTTGGAGCCTAAAAAGGAAGATGGCATAAATGAGCATGGAAGTTATTTCATGAACACCTCATTAAATCCTTGCTCACATAAGAAATCTTCTGAATCAATTGGTCTCTCCAACATTGCCACACATGAGATCTTAAACCCTCTTATACTCTATTCATAAAGACTTTGAAAGGCAGGTTGTAGATGCATATGTTTATCATAAATATTACAAATCTCATTGGCATGAATCTTGAGATAGGTACACAAAGGTTGGTGTTGGAGGAGAAACCACCTCACCAACTTAGCGCAATTTGAAGGTTTCCCAAGGATGAGCTTCTGTCCTAAAATAAGCACTTTTGAGAGACAACACGAGCTTTCACCTTTTTCTATAATGCCCTTGTGAAGTGAGAATAGAAATATAATGGTGAAAATGTTCCTTCGGATATTTTTGTCACTAACCATTCTAGGTTTGAAGCAAAAAAAATGAAAGATGACGATGCAAGGTATGTCCAACCATTTATCATGCAACATTTAATTACATCCATTCAAACTTTATTTTTCTACAAAATTCAAGCCGGGGGATAGACTTCTCTAAAAACATCTCTTGCCATGTTGCTAAATTATTTTAGTTGTCTCCACCCTTAAGCCATACTCAATTTGCTAAAATAACAATCATGCTCTTTCATCTCCATTTGAGTAAATCTCTATAATGCTTTCATGCTACCTTTGTTTGCTATAGTATGATTAAGGTTTGTAGTATGTTCACACATCTTTTAAATTAAGCATGGAGCTTAGTTTAGGGGTGTTGATCTTACTTCTAAAGGCTTCTAAATTAAGCATGGTGCTTAGGTTAAAATGCCTTCCTAAATCGAACTAGACGTGGTATCTAGGTTGATTTTTGAGCTGATAGTATGCTTTAGCAGATGCTGGATATTTTGTTGGACTAACCCCTGTAGGAAACTCTCAATTCAATTTGGGTATGTCACGAGATGAATTCAAATTAGAGATGAAGCAAGGCACATGATGAACTCCAATAACTTTGCATAAAGAATACATAGCTCATTCAACATGGATGGAACTCCATGGAACAAAGAGGAACAAGATGAGTGTCATAAAACACGATCTACAATTAAAGCACTCACTCATAGGAAGTGGACAAACAAATGAATAGACCCAAATGGCCTCACCAACAAGAGATTATTTATGGAAGCAAAATCAAGGTTTGAGGCATAAAACAATGAGTGAGGCGGAAGGTCCAATAAGATGACAAGATCAAAGAGCAAAAAGATGGCATGACAAAAGGATGAAAAAGAAATGGTGCAATCTAGGAAACAAGAAGCTCATGAACAGTTCAAGCTATGAGGCTAGTCGAACAAGGAAAACTTCAAGCAAAAGGGAAGGACCATCACATGTCATCTATCCTTCGTCACATGGTGCTACCATGCTCCACTAACAAAGGTAACATCCTAAGGTAAATGGTCATTATTTAAAAGAGTCTTTCCTTGATTCTGGTAGGCACATAAATAAGAAACAAACATGTTTGAGTTACAACTTACTTGACCCAACCTAATTAACTCAACATGTTTAGTTCTTTAAGCTTGTTCCTAGTACCACTTTCTTAATCTCATAGTCTTAACCAAATAAGCTAAAGAGTGCACATCCTATCTCTAGAAGATGATAGTTATAATCATATAAATATTGATGCATTATGTAAAGATAGAATCCTTCCGTAGGTTAAGCAACTCAATTTTTGTGCCAAATGTACTTAAATGCTACATTCATGCTCAATCTTCTGATCTTATCACTCATGTTATACTTGAACAAAGCACATAACATAAACTTCATCTCGTTCAATGTGCCTAAGGATAAAGAAGGATAAATAAAGTTTTGGTTCTGTTGGTGTTTTCACACCAACAGAGCCCATGCACTTGATCTCTACCTTGTCTTTATGAGCAGGACACACTTCAAGCGAAGTGTGGGGAAAGTCGATTCCTCAATTTCTACAAGTGAAGGTTCAGAACCTGTCAAACTCAAAACCAAGACGGGTTTGGCAGAAGAAGGTGACATCACCATTAGAGGCATCATCACAAGAATCCTCATTTTTAGAGCAAACTAAGGTACTTGATCAATGAACTTAACAAAGAAAAGTCCGGTTCCAAGGACTTACAACACTGAACCCTCACCGAAAAGAGCTAGCTTGGGGGAGAAGTACTCCCGTGTATCTAGGTAAGTATCCTTTCCCCTTTTTGTTTTAGTTTTAGTTTCTTTTAATTAGTTAAAAATGGTGAATGAAAAAACAAAATAAAAATTTATCTTTGCATTAGTCATTTATAGTAATAATGTGTGATCTAGTAAAATTGGAAACAAAATAAAAAGGCATGTCTAGTTTGTTTTAATTTATTTTTAAGAGTTTTAGCAGAATAAATAAGGAGGGCTCAGAATAATCTCTTAAATGAAAATGATGAATAGTTGTTCTATTGTAATTCTTTTCAAGTACCTAGTTTTCATCCTTGAATTCTCCTAAGTTTTGGATAAAATTATTTTGATATAAGGATTTGCTCTGAACTTGAAACTCGTGGGTAGCATATGCTTGATCTAAGTCTAGGTAATTGATAGATATGATTTAAGAAGGTGTGAGCTGTTGATTATCTTGTTCCAAGTGACACTAAAATTCTAGAGATTTATCTTTTGATAAACATAAAAATGCTACATGATGAGTTCCTATATGATAAAGCTTGAATTCCCACTAAAGCCATACATGTTATTTAGGCTAGAAAAACTTCCACATATATGTTGTTTATAATTGCATTGAGTTTTGTCAAGCTTTGTGACCCTTATGAGAGGTTTGTCATGCTCTTAAAATTAAGATCACATACACACCACCCAAATATGCACTACTCCTACATTGGGGGTAGGCGTAGAAACATGCCTTCTATCTAGATCCACCTAAAAATGTTTTACTGCTACACTGGAAGTGAACACAAAAATATGCTTGATAGATTTTCCATCCACCAAATAAATGCTCCAAGTTCTTGTTGCTATCTCCTAAAGTTTTGTTGCGGAAAACAAGCATGGGCTATGCAAAAGTTATTCATAAAAAAAGAAGAGAAAGAAAAGAAAAAAAAAGAGTTGAGAAAAAAATGGACACAAAAGTGTCCAAAATATTTAAAACAATGGGTACTCAGATGCCTGCCAGAAAAAAGAGATGAATAAGATAGCCCCTGTTATCTAACAAATGTTTCCAAGTTTCAAAAAAGAGAAGTTTTCAAGGAACAAAGTAGAATTAGGTTAGCCACCATATACAACCACCATATATTCCACACACATGCGCATCTTAATTTGATTGTATGACTCAACTCTCTTTGGATCCGTTGTTTGACTTTACAATATATGCATTGCAAGTATGTTCTAGCTTTCTCCCTACCTATGAACTCCACATAAGCCTTAGTAGTAGGATGAGAAAAAGGCATAACATCTTTATTGCCTTGGTGAGGATCCACAAATACCACATATATTTAGAGATTTGAAAGTGTCATACAATGGAATCTCTGAGTTTTATTTTAAAAACTTATAAAAACTCCAGAACAATGGTGATATAAAGAACTTGAGACAAAGTGTTTGACTTGATCGTTCTATCTTTCAATTGCTCAAGACCCAAGTGAAGGCTAAGAAGCCCCATGGTTGAAGTAATATATGTGAGTTTGAAAGTCAGATCAATTTATTCTAATTTGGAGGAGAATTTTTTATTGAACGCATGTGTACTTTTGAGGCATGAAAGCATTGTAGCAACTCCTGATCCATTGTTCAAGTTTAACTTTACTTAGGGACTGGCAAAGGGTAAGCTTGGGGGAGCTTGTTGACGATCACTAACACTAATTATAAATCATCAACATATCCTTCATATATACTTAATCCCATCACCAAACATAGGTTTAGGGGTTTAAACCAATAAATTCCATGAGTTTTGGTGAATCTATGTTTTCAGCAGGGTTTATCCAGAAAACTGTCAAGGTGGACCTATTCATCAAAGTAAATCATGATTATCCATGACATAAATAGCACCAGAAGGTTCCAGAGGACTCTAGAGGGCACTCCACCAAAACCTAGCTCGAGGCACTATCAGCCCCACCTATAGGCTAACCAGTCTCATGTCCCCACCTAGCAGCCCCTCCTTCAAATGTCGGTTCTCCACCGCCTTAAAGATCACATCTACACCGTTTATTCAAGTTGGTTTGATCCGAGGATCTAGAATTATTGCTACCCCCTATATATACGGCCCTATACCCCCCCTCCGAAGAGCCATCCTAAAAGCCTAATTCAGATTCTCCTCATTAGGACTAGAGCCAGCTATCAAGAGAAAATTAGTCCTCCATAGGATCTAGTCTTATAAATAATAGTCAGATAGAGTGTGAGGGAAGAGTTTGGAGGAAGTGTTGGCCTGTCGGTGCTCTCTCTACAGCTTGTACCTTGGTAGAATCAAGTTCTATTTGAGCTTGCTTCTGAGACTTCTCTGGTGATCAACTTCTAATTCAAGTAAGCATCTTGTTTATGTTGTTCATCAGGATCATGACTCTTTTGAGTGCTTTATTCTCTTCTTAGGGGAGTAAAGTATTAATCGTAAGTGTAAGCGTGGTGGTTAGACTTGGGTTAATCGTGGATGCACCCTGCATTCTGGATCGGTGGTAGCTCATGAGGGTTACTCTTATAGCCTTGTTGAATCCTCTATAGTCCACCTCCCGTTTATAGTCCAAGTAGGACCCGGTTACGAAGGAAAGCATCCTTTGCCGGTGTCTTTCCCTAGTAATGTCCCTAGTTGAATAATAGAAGACATACCTTACCAAAGTCAGAACTAGAGAACCTTAGTTATCCTCTCTATGCTCCTGTTTATCCTAACCTTGTTGCTACCCCTAGTTAAGTTAGACCATAGTTAGTCTCACATGTTTTCCTATAGATACGATACTTGGAATATTTCTAGGTGAAAGCTATAGCGGTATCCGTGCGCTTACGGATTTATTTATGTGCATTAATTAATACCAATAGTTCACATGTGTTAGTGACTGTTGGGGCAGTCTACACTGGCTTGAACATTAGCTCCATCAGAGGGAAACCCATTGACACGGATCCCTTTCTATATAGGCAGATTCAGCAACAGGCCATAGAGTCATCTGAGGCCATAATTCATGATGTGGATCTCTCCATGATAGTACAGGGCAGTATGCCTGACTCATCAGAAGATTCAGGTGGCGCTTGAGGCTATCTTATAATGTGTTGCACCCGACTTTATATGCTCTATCTTTTATTGTCTTTAGTTTTTTATGCTAGTTTAAGCTTTAGACCAACTACTTGGGGATTATTCAACCAAGATGAAACACTTTGGTCAAGTCCACGCAAGGTCCTGTTAAGTCAGTTATACCATTTCAAGGCCAATGAGACATTGATCGATTGAGAAAGTAAAAGTGGGCGACACATATGGTTATCTTTGTAGCCCCTGAGCACATTGATAAGTTAGTATAACATGTGAATGTGCTAGACAGGAACACAACAACTGCAAAGGTTAGCCCTCGAGCAACTCAGAGAGGTTCTTCGTAAGGTACTCGAGAGATCATAGTTTATTCGTGTAACAAATAAATGTTCTTTGCAAGATATAAATGATAACTAAAATTTAGAAAAAATAAAAGGCTGACGTAACTGTGGGTCATTGGTTGCCTTCTCATGGTCTGATGATGTGGGCCACAGGGGTCGAAGCCAATGGCAGAGTTGAAGATGATGGGTCGAGGGTGGCAGCATGCTGTTGTCCTAGAGTCATTGACAAGAGCTTCTTCCCTAGCCTCAAGCAGGGGATACTCGAAGCCCCTGAGTCCAAGTTGTTGGCCTCCACGTACTCAATGGCGTCCCTCTCGCATTGGTAGGTGCTTTGGAAGTTTCCTGACACTGTGATTACACTGCGCGGTCCTGGCATCTTTAGCTTGTGGTAGGCATAGTTTGGGACTGCCATGAACTTAGCATTACATGGCCTCCTAAATATGGCGTTATAAGGTCCCTAGAAGTCAACAACAGTGAAGGAGAGTGTCTCCTTTCGGTAGTGTACTACATCATCAAATGTCACAGAGAGATCTATCATACCCAGGGGCATGACGCATGGCCTAGGGATGATGTTGTGGAAGGGAGATTGCGATGCGTGCAGCTTCCCTATGTCCACATTGAGCTTACTGAAGGCATCCTTGTAAAGGATGTCGATGCCACTGCCTCCGTCCATGAGGATCTTCGTCACCCCCATGTTCTCGATGACCGCAGTTACCACCAAAGGGAATCAGCCAGCTTCAACCACCCGGTCTAGATGATTGGTTTGATCGTAGGTAATTTGTCGTTATGACCAGCGTAGGTATAGCAGGGCAGCTGGTGCGGTCACATAGATCCGTCTATGAGCTAGCTTCTGCAACCTTCGATCCTAGTAGGCTTGAGTGCCACTGAAGATGAGCATGGAGCTTCTAGCAACCACATCAGGGCCTTGATCATCATCATGGTCTCCCAAGTACCCCTCTTTATTTGTTCGCCTTTCGACTTCTAGAATGACGTGCTTGTGGTAAGCGAGGCAATCTTTGGAGAGGTGAGTCACAACGAAGCCATGATTCTGACATGGGCTTTTCATGATCCTTTTGAACAAGTCTCAATAATCTTGTCTCTTGTGAGGGATCAAGGCTATTTTTGGGATGATATACTCGAGTTTGATCAGTAGCTGAGTCTGCTTCCCGGGAGCTATTGAATGCTAGGTAGGGCCATGGGTATCGTGTTCCTGTTTTTGTGCATTGATCAACAAGCAAGCATCTTGCTCATTCCCTGGTCGACCATAGATTAGGTTGGGGCCGATATGCTCTAGGTCCTCCCATTGGTCGACCCCTAGTCCCGGGAAGGTGTTGCTGGTGATCGCGTGGAGCAGGACCGTGGTGTACTTCGGGAGTATCCCGACTGAACCATGACTTTTAAGTTGTCAGGTGCATCATCGGCTCAGCCCTAGGAGCCGATTGAAGTAGTCTGACGGTCTCATAGGGACAATTAGCCAAGTTTTGGCCACCCACAGGGTGGGTGTGCTCAACTTGAATCTGCTGAGTGTTAGGAGACTGGTTGAGCTATTGGCGAAGGTGATTGTTCTCTACTTTGAGATCATCATTCTAACAAAGGAGGCATAGGTGCGCTTCATCACTGGTCTGGTATGGGGTGTCTGAGATGGTAATGTCTCCTGATGGTGGTGTGGTGCTTTCGAGCGCAAGCTTCTCGAGTGCTTCCCAAGGTGGCTCAGGGTCTTATAGATTCATATAACACTCGGGTTGCTCCTCGGACTTAGTGCCTTCCTCTTCAGGTAGTTCCTCCTCTCAATCTAGGTTGTCAAGGAGGAACTGATCATATCCATCGAGATCGAGATCTAGGATAGGCTCATCGTCCTCTACTTGTTCCCAATCTTTCAGTATGTCAGCCAGATATTCATTGCCGTTGGTGATCATCCCAATGAACTGGGGGACTAGGTCATTGAAATGTTCGAGAGTGAGAATCATAGACGGGGTGGTCCTTAGTGCGAGGTTTGGTAGGTTTTGCCAGGGCTTGTTGAAGCCAGTTAGAGTAAGTTGATGCCGCTTTCCTTAATCTGGCTGGGAAGCCATAAAGGAAGTGATCAGGAGGCAATTATAGATCCAATTGGGGGGTCTAGTTTGGATCTTCCTAGAGTTGGAAGGTGGCCTCAAGATCGCTCTCTCAGCCAAGCTTGGTGAAGACATCGCATCCGTAGCGGTTGAGATGTTGGGCGAGAGCGTAGGGCCCAAGATTCATAGCTTCCTCCAATCCGACGAAGAACACACAGATTGGGGGAGGCTCCTCCTCCTCCATTGGTACTTTAGGTTCTTGCATATGCAAGTCCCAAAACTGGTCATCGATGTTGATGATGATTCCCATCTAAAACATGATATTAAGAATAGTGAGGAGAAGGTACTTTCTCTTCTGACACAACCATGTTGGGATGTTGTACATGGTCAAGATCACTGGCCATGTGTTGTGGTCGCTCATCCTCTCATTGAAGGGATTCATTCCATCGGTGCTCAAGCCAAACCGTACATTCCTTGGGTCATCGCTAAATTCTTTAAGCTTCTCATCAAACCTTTGCCACTGACTACAATCAGCCAGGTGTGCAATCTTATCATCATCCACCTTGCGCTCATCATCCCACCATGTCATGAGTGCGGCTTCTTTAGGGTTTAGGAAGATACGTCTCAAGCGGTCGGTCACTGGCAGGTACCACATTACCAAGGCAGGAATTCTTCTCTGCTTTGCATCGTTGCCTAATGGAGTGTCCTCTGGGGGCTGAGATTCTTGTACCACCTTTTTTTGTACCCTTCTTATTCCTCTTTTTCCCCGTGGAGGCTTCGTCCCCACCGTAAAGGTCATTGTTCTTGTACCGGCTGGCCCCACACTGGGGACATTTATCCAGTGACTTGAACGTTTCGCTAGGAAAAAGTATACAGTGGTTGGGGCATACATGGATTTTTTCAACCCCCATTGTCAATGGACTTATGACCTTCTTCGCTTGGTATGTGTTGGTGGGAACTAAGTTTGGTTGTGGCAGCACCCATGACAGGAGATGCAAGAGATCATTAAAACTACAGTCTGACCAGCCGTACTTAGCCTTCAGGATGAGCAGCTCAAGCATAAAACGTAGCAATGTCCAATGTGTCGGACAACCCTTTTTCAACACCATACACAGTCTCCTTCAATGCTTTTATCACCCTTTCCAAATTTTCTAGACCTTTCGGGCTATTTAGTAAAACTCTGGTCCAAGGGCTCGAATCATGTCCTCCAAATCATCTTCATCCCTGACACGTGCTCCACCATCATTATTGGCACCACCTTCGTCGTTACCATCTCAACCACCAGTATCACCACCTTGTTCATTGCCAAACTCGAAATCCATTCGTGCATCAAGCTCTGCTGAATATTCGGACATGGATTCTATGGTTTCATCGTCGTATTCCTCCTCATCCTCGTCATTAACAATAACCGTTTCACCATGATGAATCCACACTGTGTAGTCCTCAACAAATCCTCGCATAATCAAATGTGATCTGATGATAGTCTCATCTGTCCAAGCCATACGGTTCTTGCAATCTTTATAGGGGCAAATAATTGTATCCTTATTCTCTTTCAATGTCGTTGCATGCTTCTTTACAGCTTCAATAAATTTATCCACCTCTTCTCGAAAACCTGCCTTGAACCTTAACAAACCATACATCCAAGAGTTCCTGTACTCCATCTTTTACAACAACAACAAAACAAACATTAAAGGACTACTTATTTAGATATATATAAAAATGAATCAAATTAATAATTACTTGAGAATAATTGTATATACTTCAGATATATATGAATATAAATCTAATATAATTACATGAAGCATACAAACACACCATGGTAGAGAAAAATTAATTAATGGTCCATTTATCCATAAATAATTAAAATACATATTTATTGATTACAATAAACAATTTCAAAGACAACAATTAGCAACAATTATACTTTACCTAATATCTTTCATACAAACCCTAGTCCAATTTCATCAAACATAAATTTACAAAAATGAAATTAATAAAAAAAACCAAACCCTAGATCTAGATCCACATGACCGCGTTTGCATTGCCGAACACCCCACGACCAGCGTTCGTGTTGCCAAACGCCCCGCGACCAATGTTTGGAACCGCGTTCACATTGCCGAACGCCCCACGACCGCGACTACAAGCACAAGAGTATTATATAAACTACAATTACAAGTCCAATTCACAAGAATATATACAAACCATCATTAAATATACAAATTCCATACACATTGTTATCAACGTCCTAGAGCTAGCCTTTTAGTCTCATGAAGGTGTTTGTACTGAGGATTTATACCTAAGTTAGGCTCTCAGTCATGGTAGGCGCCTCTGACATGTACAATATGGTCCAATTTGAAGTTGCAAAGGTCGCCAACGAGCTCTAAGAGTTGATCATCCTTGTATGGGTCTCTTTTCATTCCTTTCTCTTCTCTCCACTACAAGAGAACAAGTTTCGGTTTAGTATTTCATACCATGTACGAAGTTTTTATACTACGGGTGAAGAGGTTCAAACTTACCCTTAAGGGGTGTCTCCTGTAGGCACCGGTGTTACTCATCATAGAACATATATAGTATCCACAATGTACACTCCCAGGCTTCTGCTCGAGGCACTGTGTGTTTTGCATATGAAAATGTTAAGTAATGCTTTTGACAGCCATGTATCGGAGTACTGAAGAAGTAAGTTACACTTACCGCACATAGTGTTTTTATAGCCAGCTTTTCCTTCCTTGCTGGATCATGCCTTCCATGATGATTAGTGACATAGAACATAAATGCCCTGTTCGAATTATTTTAGCAAATACAACTTGTTAGAATCCAAAAGTGAACATTACCAGTATGTATACAAACATATAAGCTAATGAGGATTGTCGATATGTATATGTCTTGAGAATCGATATGAAGTCTTTGTATATCACCGGGTCCCTATCTATTGAATCAAAGAACCATGCCATGCTCCTCCCAACATCGATGGCTATACAAATCCAGTGGTTGCCACATGGATTTAATCATAGAACTAGATAAGCTCTTTTGCATTGAATAAAATATATCGAACAAAGCTTTAAGTATAGAGTTGAACTTACTCGAAGTTGTATGGTAGCCATATAGTAGTGTTGTTGGAGATTTTTGAAAGCCAGGGCAATGTATGCCGCAACCTTAAGGGACTCTTCCCTTAGTTTCGCCGTACGGATGCGTTCTTTCTCCTGAAGAGTCTTTGCAGCAGCAGCTCTTTGGCATCCAGTGTCCACCATTTAGGGTAATTAAAATTTGTTTGGGCTATAGCTTGAGGGTCTAGATATGGCATTTGTTTGTCAATATGCACTTGCATTCTACAAATCATGACGTGGGTTAGTTACAACAAAATTCAAAGATTACATTCATATCATATCGGGAGGACAAGGACTTACAGGCACCATGTGCAAATTAGATTCATCTTCATTTCTCCCAGGTGAAAGCATGTGTGCATGTCATTGAAGTTAAAGACAATTTTCCTGGCTAGGCTTCCAAATGTGCCGGTGGGGAAGCATGCTTGTATGAGATCTATGCTCATTGGGAGAACACGCAAGTACCAATCATGGAACCTTCTCATTCCAAGTGGTAGGCACTGGATGTCCTAGTTTGGTAGGAAGGGCTTGCCTCTTTCATATGTTTTTAAGCAATCCTTTGACCATTCGATGGCATCAACATTTGGATACTCCTTTGCAATTTGGTGGAGTTTGCTAGTGATGGCCTCCTCAGAACCCCGTGATGGGACTTTTTTAACTTGGTTCTCAGGCTTGAACTGGTCATAGGAAAACCACTTGGACACCGACGAGATGTCTTTGATCGGAACATAAACTGGCCTTATGGTGATTAAATGCTTCTTTTGAAGTTCCCATTCAGGCACGTCCTCATCTTCTTGTGCATCACCTTCTTTAGGAGGCACTCATTGTTCATGTATTGGTTGTGCTTATTGAGAAGACTATGGTATCTCATGATGCACTTGTTCGGTAAGAGCTGGAGAAGGTTGTGGCATCTCATTAGGCACATGCTCGCTAGGAGGCGGGGAAGAATGTGGCATCTTACGAATGTGGTGGTCACGAGACGGTGAAAATATCTCCCTGACCTCAACAACTCGCTCCAAATTTGGGAGAGGGGGAGGCAGCGAAGAAATAGTCAATATATTGTCCCATTTGTGCCAAAGGATGAACTGCCCCATAACATCTCCAAGTAACACCAGCCCCTCAGGAGTTGCGTAGTCTATCCTCCACTAAATGAACTCGGGCTTCACTGTATGCACCTTGACCCTAGTGTAGTCCGACGGTATCTTATTATTGTGGTGTAAGCCACCGGGAGGATGTGCCACACCCGTTGCCACCTCCATCACAGTGTTCTGCCAGCCACTGAGAAACACCAAGGTGCAACTAGTTGGTTCTCGTATGCGATCGATGGGGGGTGTGGCTATAGTGGAACCTTGACTGCTAGGAACTTTTGGAGGGCTGCCAACTAATGCCACTTCTCCCGGCGGCATCACTAATATCCATGGCTCCATAGACAATCCTTGCTCCTCCAGCACCTTTGCAACTAGAGCCTTCACTTGGAGCTCAAGACTAGTCTCCCAGTCTCTGCCATGTTTCTTGTAAATGTGCCTGTCCTCTTCAAATCCTTGCTTCTAGATCATCCTTTTCCTTAGCCCCCTGGTGTGGCATGTGTGCTCCTTGTTTCCCAAGCCAAGGCTAAGCTCGTCCCTCTCTGTAGAAGGATTGAATGAGCCCTTCTCCTTATCTTCAACATATTTTAGTATCCTTGATACTGCCTCTTAGGTCTCTGGCTTATCAAACTTAAGATTACCACCGGATGATTCTGTACTCCTCGCATATATCCAATTCCTTGAGTGTACCTTTAAATTCGTCACATCGATATTCCCAGCAGCTGTGGCCTCTTCATCCATCTTCCTAAACTGCTCTTCCTTGGCATAGTAGCCACCGGGGCCTAGATGATGGTGGTGTTTGTTCCTCTTCATCAGCTCGGTGTTATGGGCACTGAGCTCCAATGCCTCCGGTGAAGTCTTCTGAGCCACGAGCTGCTCCCATTGACTAGGAGTTATTTTCCCGAACTCGTTGAAGGGAGTTAACCCCTTTTGGATATACTTCGTGTTGAGCTCCGACCTCCAAAGTTGGAATGACTCTCCCATCATCCTAAAAGCATTTTTTACTAGTTCACACTTACCCTCTGGAAATCTAAAATTGAGCTTTAACTGCCTATCCCATAGTTCATTCTTTTTGTTCTCTAGTACCTCTTTTCAGTTAGGGATTGCTAGGTTCAATTTATCTCTTACTAGGGCCCCGATTACATTATGGAATCGTCCTCTTAATTCCTTTGGCTCAAGGATCTCCCATGCTGGCCCGACCTTTATTGTCACATAGCATGCCTTATCTGGATATAGATTTCCTTTTCTATCCCCTCATTTCCTCTTAGGCTTGGTAGTCGTAGTTGTGACTTGAGGCTATGGAGCAGAGGCATCATGATCCGTCTCTGTGGCTGTTGCCTCTGCTCTCCTTTCCTCTACTCCGTCTTGTCTAGCGAGATGTCACGGACGTCGACGTTGTCTTTTCCAAGTTTTAGGAGGGACCTGTATATATGATGGGTCAAAGTGTTAGCAGAGGTAACACAGCCAAAGCTTTAGCAAAATTTGCAAGCTAAGGCTTTTTCCCTAGCTCCTCGTTTGGGTCAAAATCCTTGTCCAAATCTTCCTCCGTTGGCCTCCTTCTTGCTTCACGTGGGAAAGGATCCTTGGGACTTACATATCCCTCTTCTGAGTCCTCCTCCTCATCCTCTTCTTCTTCGCCTTTAGCAGCCTCTCCTGCTATTCCTTCTGTTCCCCCTTCCTCCACGTCACATAGCTCCTGAGTAAGCATCACTTCTAGATCATTTTCTACCTCATTATTAAATTGCTCCTGAGTAAGCTGGTCCTCTAGTGCTTGCTCCTCATAGGTTGGTTGCTCATCATGCTCGAGGCATCGGGCTGTAGTGTCTGGTGTCCGCGACATTATTTCATGCTTTGTTCTAATAGATGCAAGAAAGTGTGCTTTAGGTACGCGAGAAGGTATAAGAAATCAAAAAGGTCTATAAACCAAAGTAGTCCTATAAAACAACAATATATAAAAAATGAGAAGTAGCAGTAGTAGAGGCCTCAGAAACATGTCAATC
Organism: Miscanthus floridulus; assembly: GCF_019320115.1. Taxonomy (NCBI): domain Eukaryota; kingdom Viridiplantae; phylum Streptophyta; class Magnoliopsida; order Poales; family Poaceae; genus Miscanthus; species Miscanthus floridulus. The sequence continues at coordinate 80,154,909 of NC_089598.1, forward strand.
ATCATCTGATCTTGAACTTGGAGCATCAAGGCATCATAACAGAGAAGAGAGGAGAAGGTAATGTAGGGGCGGCTGCTAATGATGTCAAGTTCCTCATAAGTTCTTGATCATCAGCTCATATTCCATATAATGTATGGACTTAGATAATTTCACCATCGGCAAAACAAAGGAGAGGGGAGGAGAGAAGAGGAGAGAGGAGATTTGGCAAAAAAAAGCAACAGCTGCTTAACAAACATAGAGAGAAAAAGGTGTAAAAACAAGCAGCTGCTGCTTCCCAAACATAGAGGATAGGAAAAATAGCCAAAAAGATAGTTGACTACTGCCACATGGTTGGAAGACCCCTGTAGATCAAAATCTGATAACTTAGATAGCCAGCTAGTAGTAGTAGGAGAGTAGCTAGCAGCAAGTAGAGTAGCTAGCAGCCAGCTAGTACTAGTAGTAGTTTCTAAGAGTATAGGGAAGAGGGCAGAGCAGCAACCAACACTAGAGTAGTATAGAGTAGTAGTAGAACAGCAGTAGGACAGTAGTATAGAAGTAGCAGCCAACAGTGTAGTTAAGAGCAGCAGCCAATGTGTTCCAGGAAATAAAGCCATTAATAAGAATAATGTGATAGAATACAAGCATTAGTAGTACCATGTTGACAATGTGATAGGAAATAAAGCCAATTTGTTGACAGTTTAAATGAGCAATGGAGGAAATAGGATTTATTAACTTGCAAGAAGACTCATTGTGCATATATAAAACAGTGGGCATATATAATAAGCATATATTAAAATAGGTGGCATATAAAATAGTCTATTTTCAAGAGTTCAAGAGCCATCTAAGTTTCATGCTAGAATTAATAATACAGCAAGCAAGAACCTTCTTAGTAATACAGCTCGAGCATAGAAATTCTTAATAATATAGCAGCAAGCAACTTCTCTCTTAATAATACAGCAGCATGCAATTTTTATTTTGATCACAATGGCAGGTCCTGAGCAATATTTTCTAAGTAAGCAGCAGGCTAATTAGTTCACCAGACTAAGCAGCTATCAAGCATGCAATGAGCATTTACACAAATAAGCACACAAGCTGATGACTGCATTGCCCACTATTTCACTGTCATATCTAAACAAGCTCAAGCAACAATGCACATATCTAAAAGTAGTGGGCATTTCTAAAAACAGTGAGCCTTCTTGCAAGTTGCACTAACTGACTCAAGTTGCACTAACTGACAGTTTAAATGAGCAATGGAGACCACAAAGATGAAAAAATTGACAATAGTCCCCATGTTAAAAGTTTTTTTTGAGGTGTAAAGGATGACAAGTTGACACCAGAGAGATGAGCCATGCATGTTTGAACGAAGAAAGAAAACATGTAATAAACTGACCCGTGTTTTCCGCCCAGCATTACACTCACTATATAATACTATATATGCTGTTTTAATTTAGAATCATGAGATGATGCATTACAAAATGCATGAGTCATATAGGCATCACATATATAAAAATATAGATCTCAGTTTCGAGAAAAAGCCCACTGGTATCTCCATTACATGTATATAACATAAAAGCTTCAGAGGGGACAGTAACGCAAGCAATTTGCTCTTTCCAATGAAGAAAGCTTCAATCTTGCGACAAGGGACGCTATGGGCAGAGGGAAGTGAGGTGGCAGCCAAGTGGGGAGGTGGACAGGTTAGCTAATAGTGTTTGTGGGATTAAGGTTTTTACATTCCTTTGTATACACTGGACCATGATTTGGGGCTGGTCACTTGGAATAAATTAGTAGTCCAACACAACGACCGGCAGGGCAGCTGGGCAGGATTTGCCGACAGTCATCTTCCAGTGCTCCGTATCTGTCCAAATCTGGCCGGCGGCAGCAATGACTAACGCAGGTCGTGTCATTATTTAATCACAAAGACTAGAAGAGCACATTTTTTATCGAGAAAGTAGTATCTTTATATATAGAGAGAGGATGTGGCTGGGCGAGGTGTTTAATCTATATATATACCAAATATTAAAGAGCCAAAGTATTATTCATATATATCTTTTCTTCGATTGTGTGGTAGCTAGACAGCTTTGGAGTGATATGTCTGAGGTGCTAGATAAAGATGTAGGAGCAGATTTCGCTTCTATAGGAACCTTGTGGCTCAGTAATATTTTTGTTCTACTGCCCTGTGGGGGCTTTGGAAGCTGAGAACTATCTATGCTTTCAGGATATGAGGTGGAAAAATGGTCATTGTCTATTATAGAAGGTAACAGCGATGATTCAGAGCTGGTCTCTTCTTTGCCCAAAAGAGATGCAAGGGGAGTTCATGGCTCGGTTGGACAGGATGAAATCTTTCTACTCAAGACCTCTTAGGATTACTGGCTGAACCAAGTATACAACAAGTGGGAGAGGTACCTCTTTCAATCTGGGAGAGGTACCAACTATAACAGCCAGTCTAGTTGTTAGCAGCCTCAAAGGGGCAACACACCACTTAGATATATCTATCTATGTAGGTCAATTTCTTGATGCAACGATGAATGCACCCAAAGATAGTGACGGTTGAGCAAACCCACCTGACATGTTCCTCTTACATAGTTCCTTTTTTATATTTATATTAATATTAGAGTGTTCCTTGTTTATAATATTATACTAGAGTCTTCTTGCTGACATACGATTCAACACACTATATATGTGCATGAATTTGATGCTGAGATAAAAAAAATATACATGAGAATCATTATTTGCGACACCTTGACACTGGACAATCAATGCCCGACGGCTTAGGTCAATGGCACATTTGAATTTTGTAAATTTCTGTCACCTAGCTCAAATGGCCTGATGGAACTTTCTTTTGAGGATCTCAAACTGAGAAACAGAAAAGATATTGACGACACACCGAGATTGCTCCGCAAAGGAAGGAAGGGGAGAGAAGGGAGCGGGCATACCTGGTGGGTGATCGTCGCCGGTGAAGAGGTGGCAAAGTGGGGTGGGGTTCGCCCAACCGTTGGAGGGGGCGCGCGGGTGTGCCCCTGGCAACCGTTGGAGGTGCGCAGAGGCCGCCCGCCGATGGAGGTGTGCGGAGGCCGCCCACCGGTGGAAAACCTAGGGCGGGGAGGAGCAGGCGCACGGGTGCGGGGAGAGGGCGCGGGTGCGGGGAGGGGGCGCGCAGGTGCGGGGAAGGGGCATGGGCTGGCGTCGGGACAGGTCCGGGAGGCGGCGTCAGCGGGGCAGCCTGACGGCATCGGAGGAGAAGAGAGCGCCCAACAACAGATAACACCTGTGCGCCCTTAGATTTATAGTCGGGATAATTTGTAGGGGCGGTTCATGATCCAGCCGCCCCTACAAATGCATTTGTAGGGGCGGTTCCTGATCCAACCGCCCCTACAAATATTTTTTTATTTTTTTAAATTATTAATTTTGTATTATAAAAACAATTGTGTATATATAAAACAATTGTGTATATTCAATTGTGACCAAAATAAGAGTAATATAAAAACAATTGTGTATATACACAAATATAATATTTTGTATTATTCTATATATGAAGAAATATATATATAAACAATTGTAGTCAAAACAATATAGAAAACAAAAACACAAAAATTAAAAATTTGAATTTTAAAACTTCGACTATAATTTTATGACATTAAATGAAATAAAATAAAAATGTTGTAAACATAAAAGTTGTATAACTCATCAACATATACAACTTTTATTTTGGTCATCTTGTCATGTGACTTTGTTTGAATGATTCAAATTTTGAAATTCAAACAATTTTAACTTGAAATAATATTTTGAAAGAGTAAATAATTTCAGATGAAAAACTCATGAATACCAAATTTGTAGAACTCATCAATATGTACAACTTTTATTTTGATAATATTTTTAGTTGACCAAATTTGAACAGTTAAAAATTTGAATTTCAATAATTGGCAACTTCAAACAAGATTTTCAAAACCTTAAATGATTTCAACAATAAAAGTCGTGAACATAAAAGTTGTTGAACTCATCACTATCTACAACTTTTATTTTGGTCACTTTTTCATGTGACAAAGTATTAGTAAACATTATTCATAAATTCACATATGACTCATAGTTTCATAAACTATACGAGAAACATTTGATTTGTGAACAATATTTAATATCACTTTGTCAGATGAAGAAATGATCAAAATAAAAGTTGTAGATCTTGATGAGTTATACAACTTTGGTATTCATCACTTTTTCAGCTGAAATCATTTAATGGTTGAAAATCTCGTTCAAACTTGTTATTTTTTAAATTTGAAAATTTGAAGTGCTCAAACTATGTCAAATGAAAAGAATGACTAAATCAACACACTAACTTGATAGGGCAAGATTTTAGAAAATTTTAGGAAAAAAATCATCACATTTGGAGTTAGTATGAGGGAGAAAGACTAGTTACAAATTTTACCCAGAGATTAAAAAGTAAAAGCACAACTGTTCATGATGATCAATGATGAACAAGTGTGATTTCTCTTTTTAATCTATGGCAGAAACTTGTAACTAGTTTTCTCCCTCATACTAACTCCAAATGTGATAGTTTTTTTTCCTAAAATTTTCTAAAATCATGCTCTATCATTTTGGTCTACTCATCTATCTTTATTACTAATTTTGAACAATTCAAATTTTAAATTTCAGAAAATGACAGCTTCAAACCTGATTTTTAAACACTAAATGATTTCAGCTATAAAGGTGACGAATATAAAAGTTGTATAACTCATCAAGATCTCCTACTTTTATTTTGGTCATTTCTTCATTTCATAAAGTGTTAAGTGATTTCATAAAGTTTTAGTAGTAATAGAGTGGATGTTCAAATAGAGTCATCTGGATGTTGCAAATGGTAGTCTCACACACATGCATAAATGTAGTCTCACACACATACAAAAATATAGTCTTACACACGTACATAAATATATAGTCTCATAGGCATCCATAAATGAAGTCTTACAAACACACACTTACATAAACACTCCACGTTCAACAACTAGCTAGCCCGCTGTAATAACTTTCCCCTTGACACCTTTTCGTTCCCATAGCAATATGTCTTTGGGGAGGTTCTTTTCCACAACACTGATCTTCTTAGGAAAGTCTGTGAATAGCGGCATCTCATCGTAGTTATTGTAAGCTTCAACATCATCCACGCCATCAACTCCAATAATGTGCTGTTTCCCGGAGGCAACCACGTGCTTTGTCTTCTTCTTCGGGGGGAGGTTACTTTGTGGGTCAGACATATAGAAAACTTGTGCGACACATGAAGCGAGCACCCAAGGGTCATCTTGGTAGCCTAGATTCTCAAGGTCCAGAACTCTCAATCCGATCTCGTTCAGTTGGTGTTGTTTGATCCAGCGGCATCGAAACTGGGCCACCGTTATATCCCTTCCATAGTCAAGTTCCCATATCTCTTCAATGATGCCAAAGTATTGGATCTTTCGCCACAATCCATCAAGAGCCTCTATTCGAACGCCGCTGTTTTGGTTCACATGTTTACTACCCTTTGTGTGGGTATAGTACGTATACCCATTGATGTCATAAGCATTCCAAGATGTCACTTGTCTCGATGGCCCCTCCGCTAACCTACTGATGGTAATAGAGTCTATGGTTTCTCCAGGCGGTATGTTTTGGTCCTTCAACCATGTAGTTAGTCGTTGCTTGTGTTGTTTCATGACCCAATCATCCGAACGGCTATTTCTCTTTGCCATAATGATAGCCAAGTGTTCATCAATGTACGGTTGCATCAGTTGTGTACTCTGTAAGACACTATAATGCGCCCGACTCACCTCTTTGTAATCATGGTCGATGAACACTTTTCTACCAGTGGTGCCCTTCCTAGCCAGCCTACCCTTGTGACGAGAATCGGGTTTACCAATCCCTTTCTATACTTTTAGGTACTCTTGACAGCAATCGACGACTTCTTTAGTACTGTAACCCTCTATCATGGAGCCCTCTGGGTATGCTCGATTATGCACGTATCGACTTAGAATCGACATAAACCACTCATAGGACCACATTTCATATAAGTAGCAAGGGCCCAGCGCTAGTATCTAATGAACCATGTGAATCATGAGATGTGGCATTATATTAAAAAAAGTAGGAGGTAAACACATCTCCAGTTGATTTTGTCTCCACCACAAATTCATGTAGGTCACTCAGCTCTTGCTTGCCAATCGTCTTCTGTGAGATCTTCGAAAAGAAGTAGCACATGCGGGTGATGGCCATTTTCAAGAACTCTAGCTTTATAGCCCTGATTGCAATAGGAAGAAACACTGTCAGCACCACATGGCAATCGTGAGCCTTGCAATGTGTTATTGACAAGTCCTTCATCGACACTAGCTTCTTCACATTTGCTAAAAACCTAGTTGGGACTTTGATCCCCCTTAGGAAAGTGCATATAGCTCTCTTCTCATCTAGTGTTGGGTTGAAGCACGTCACGGGCAGAGTGTATTTTCCATTAGCCACAGGTACCGGGTGAAGCTGTGGCATCACATTTAGCTGCACCATGTCTTTCTATGCTTTCAGACCATCCTTTGACTTGCCTGTGTCCATCAAGGTAGCAATGAGACTCTCAAAGACATTCTTCTGCACGTGCATAGCATCAATGGCATGGGGGACCTCCAAGTCTGGCCAATAAGGCAGATACTGAAAGAAGATCGATTGTTTCTTGAAAGGTACTCCTTCGATAGGAGGTGTGCTTCTATCTCTATTTGTCTCATCCGGATTCTTCTTTCCATAGACAACGCGTATGTTTTTCACCATTCTATACATGTGTTCTCCGTTATGATGTCTCTCCGGAGGGGGTTCAATCTTCGGGCGTTGTCATAAAATCTAAAGAATAATTTGCTGTGGTACTTGTGACTTGTCTTTAAGAAGCGTCAGTTCCTTAGGTAAACTATCTTCTTGGATGCATCCTGGTACACCCATGTAGTACCATCCAAGCAAACCAAGTATCCCATCTTTCCTTTGATCTGTCCAGACAAAGCAAATAGCATGGGGTAATCATTGGTAGTAACAAATATTATTGCTCTACATATGGAGTCCTCCTTTCGGAACGCATCATACATCTGCTCCCCATGCCTCCATAGCCTCTCCATTTCTTGCATCAAAGGCTCGAGGAACACGTCTATATCAATGCCTGGTTGTTTAGGGCTAGAAATAAGAATAGTGAGGAGAATGTACTTTCTCTTTTGACACAACCATGTTGGGATGTTGTACATGGTCAAGATCACTGGCCATGTGCTGTGGTCGCTTAACCTCTCATTAAAGGAATTCATTCCATCGGTGCTCAAGCCAAACCGTACATTCCTTGGGTCATCGCTGAATTCTTTAAGCTTCTCATCAAACCTTTGCCACTAACTACAATCAGCCAGGTGTGCAATCTTATCATCATCCACCTTGTGCTCATCATCCCACCATGTCATGAGTGTGGCTTCTTTAGGGTTTAGGAAGATACTGTCGACAGAATATCATCGGCAGTCCACTGAGGGGTATCTCGTGATGGTAGATTGATCGGCAGAGGAGCGTGTAATCAAGAACAAGAAGGCAACAGAGACACACGAGTTATACAGGTTCAGGCCATTAGTATGACGTAATACCTTACTCATGTGGTCTGTTGGTTTGTATTAGCTATCGTATGATTTGCCGTGAATTCGTAGGGGGTCCCTGCCCGCCTTATATAGTCTGGGGGCATGGTTACAAGTCAGTTAGATCTGAGAGATAACCGAAAAGTAATAACAGATTACAAGAAACATGGGATCGTACGTATCCTATCAGATCTCATAACATCTTTAGGATATCCTCTCTGTGCCTTGCGGGGGTCGCCGAGCAGAATCGTGCCCCACAAGGCTCCTTCTTGCGGGCTGGGCCACCCCTAGAGGCATAGCCCATGTGACCTACCATGGGTATCTAGGGTCATACCCCCCACAGCTAGTCCCCGAGCGCCTTGCACCCATTATGCAACGCCGTCTTGAGACTTTCCGAGTAGGTGCGAACCAAAACCGAGCTGTCCAAATCATGGTCTGACCACCATAAGGAGTCACCGAGCAGTTGTGAGTAGCTACCGAGCAGCATACAACATCGCCGAGCAGTGTGTTTTGAGCACGGCTTGTCATAAGGGTGTAAGGAGCTCAAGTCCAAAATTAAAAATTCCTGCATGGTAAAGTGAAGTGTGCCCACTTAGAATCTGAAAACAAGGGTAAAGATACCTGGTTTTATCTTTTAGAGGCTCAAAGTCTTTCAGAAAAACAAACACATTCACTGCAAGGTGAAGTGTGCCCACTTAGTCCCTGAGCCTGACAGTAGGTGACGTAGTCACGTGGTGCCAGGCTCAGAAATTAGTAAACCGTCTGAGCAGGTAGCCAGTCCCCGAGTGTAGCCTCAAGACAAAAAACAAACACATTCACCGCAAGGTGAAGTGTGCCCACTTAGTCCCCGAGCCTGACAGTAGGTGACGTAGTCACATGGTGCCAGGCTCAGAAATTAGTAAACCGTCCGAGCAGGTAGCCAGTCCCCATGTTTCTGGCGTAGATATCGGATAAATCAAACTGCGGCAAGAAATTCAGAGTAATGGCTATACAGTATCAGTTACTAAGCCTCATTAAAATGCAGATAATTCAGTGAATAAGTGGCGGCGATAAATGAGCGGCATGGGCTATTGTGATGCGATAGCCCAAGTTGCGGCCCATTAAACCATTTTGGAGGAGTCGAAGTAGCGCTGATCGCGAGAACGGTTTCCCAAAAACCCTCAGAGTCAAGGGAGAGTGGGGAAAGTGCTTTATAATCGCGCCGCCACACACATCGCCTCCTACCTCTATCAAGCCACCCTACTTCCTGCCTTCGCAATCCCTGCGCTTCACATTCCGCACCAATCGCGAGCATTCGCCTCCAACCCTAGGACCAATCCATAAGAAATGGTGCCAAAAAAAGGAGCCGCAAAGCCGAAGAAAGTGGCCACCAGAGCCAGCCGCGATGAGGAGTGGGTGCCGTCGAAGACGTCGGCGGCAGATCTCAATAAGATGGTGGCGGTGGGCATTCTCCTAGACCGTCTCACTGCTGGATGGCGGCCAGCTAGTGGTGAGCCCTTCCCGACACCACATACTAATGAGGCTGTAGTATTTGAGGATTATTTCTGGCGACGATTAGGGTTTCCTATCCACCCCTTTCTGAGGGATCTTATGGAGTTTTGGGCGATTAGCCTCTGTAATCTGCATCCCAACACCATTCTGCATGTTTCTATCTTTATCCATTTCTACAAGGCGTTTCTCGGTGTTCTTCCGCACTTCAACCTCTTTAGGCACCTGTTCTGTCTAAAGAAGAAGGGGGGTAGCAGTTCCAAGGTGGTCGGCGGCGTTTACCTGCAACTCAGGGATGGGATGGCCAACGAATATATCAGTGTTCCACTAAATACCTCCCTCAAAGGTTGGAATGCCAAATGGTTCTATATCAAACAAAGTAACCCAATGATTCGATGCGACATCCACCACATCCCGGTTAATCATATTAACTAGTCGGAGAGGCCCAACAATGCTAAGATGGAGCATGTAATGGAATTGCTAGACTTGATTAAGGGCGTTGAGCTTCGGGGTGAACTGGTGGCGGCTAGCTTTATAGTGCGGCGCATTCAGCCCTGCAAAGAGAGGGCCCACCTGGCTTTTGACTATAAAGGTGACAACGACGGTACCCGGGAAAACACGGACCGTCTGACGAAGAAGGAAGTGATAGACCATGCCATGGATCTATTTACTTTGAATGTCTCATTCAGCTAGCCAAAAGGAACGAAGGCTTTCAACTGCACCAATCCACCTCCACAGGTAACCATTTCACTTTGCGTCTATCAGACATTAATTGTCGAGCATAGGACTGACTTACTTATGAAAAGATCCATTCGTAGGATAGGGCAATATACTTTTCAGACGTGCCGAGAGCCGATTGGCCGAAAGGGGTGGACATTCGGCAGCCGCTACAGCCCGAAGAGGTAGAGCCGAGCTCCTCGTCAGATAGTCCATCCCTAGTATCAGAGAAGATCCACGGGAAAAGGCCGGCAGTAGACAAGCTGGTCCAAAAGAGGAGGAAAACCACAAGCTCTCATGCACACAAAGCAGGCGGCATATCTCTTGGTGAAGACCAAACAGTTCGACCACGAAGAACCGCTGTGCTGGAGTGGTCGGATGATGACGAGGACTAGTCAGTGCTTCCGCCGAGCACGAAGGAGGCATCGGTGGACGCTGAAGCTCTCAAGCAGCAAGCAAGGGAAAGTTATGTTCAGGCAACGGTGGAGGTCCCGGTGATGCAAACTACCGAAGTCCCCGAACAACGCACAGATGGTGGGGCCCCCGGGCACCAAGAAGAGCGGCAGCCCGCTGCAGAGGCGCAGGAGTCCTCCCATAAAGCCGACCAAGCAGCCGCGCCTAGGGGGTCAGGCAGGCATCGCCGATTCAAGAAAATCAATCAGAAGACCAAACCGTAAGTATATTTGCCTTAGAGTAATATTATTGTTCCTTGATTTCCCCTTGTTACTGAGAAGCCAATATTACGCAGTGCGACGCCGAGGCCCACGACCTCAGAAGAAAAAATGACGACTGCCCCCGTCCAGGAGTCCCTGAGTGCTCGATGAACAGAGGATGGGCCAGCCGCCGCTCCCAGCAGACCTAGCGATGGTGAATCGTTGGCGCACACGATGGGCGCGTCGGCGACCGTAACCGTGGCTACGACTGAAAAAGTCATTACCTTGGAAACGGAAACTATGGCTATTGTTGATGCGCTGGAGGTTATAGATGCAACTCCATCAACGGCCGAGGAGCAAACGTCGCCACCCGCAGGGATGCCAAGAGTGGTCGGAGCTGCGGTCCGACCACAGAGCCCCCCGGTGGTGCTTCAAGTGACGGCGGAGGAGGACGAGGTCGTGGAGATCGAGCGTGCCGCACCTAAACCCTAGTCCGTCCAGATTCTCTGGAAACAAGGGGAAGAGGTGGTAGTCGTCGAGGAAGAAAACACCACCAGGGAGATAAAGAGGTTGAAATCCGCCGTCGCTAGAGTTATGACTCAAATTGAGGTGAGTGCCACACCAATAACACCGATATATGTTGTCGGAAGATCAAGGTTTATCTCTTTCATTGTTAATCCGTAGGGGATAGCTCGAACAGCCGATCAATGGCACCAACTGATAAAGAGGATGAAGCCCCTCACTGAGGAAAATAAGATATTCCGAGAGGCATAAGTCTTTCAGAGAAGAGTATTCAGAGGGCCCAGCGCGAGCGGGACCTTGTGGAGTCGAACTCACGGGACCTTGAACATCATAATGGGGTTCTGTCCGAGCGACTAACGGCTTCGTCCAAGCAGCTAAAGAAGACATCCGAGCAGCTGGCGATTGTATCCGAGGAACTTAAGAATATGTCCGAGCAGTTGAGCAAGAAAAACAGAGAACTCGATAGTAAAACTGAGCAACTCAACCGGAAGTGCCAGCAGTTGGAGGATGTATCCAAGCTAAAATCTAGTATTCTTTTTCACATAATGTGCTTTGCAGTAAGTGGCCGTATATTTTTTCGTTTCTTATCTTTTGTGCTTGCAGAGCAAGATGCAGAACTCAACCAGCTTTGCCAGACCATTGAACAAATCCGACAAGAGAAAACGAAGGAGTCGGAGCGAGCAGATAAACTGGCCGAAGAATTGAAAGGTAGGTTTCCCCTGATCGGAAGTGGCGTCATAATACTTTTTTTTGTGATGAACCATTGTAATTCTTGCAGATTATCGACATAAAACCAAGGCACAGTTCGATGTGCTGGTGCAGGAAGCCAAAGTCCAGAAGGACAACTTCAACACTATAACTGCCGCAATAAAACCAGTGCTCGACTGCGTCGACGTTGAACCGGCGCCCGTCCTGATGGTAGGCAGCAAGGACCAGACACCATCGTTCAGAGATGCAAGGCAGCGTGGGAGAACTTCAAAAACTTCAACCACGACACCGTTTTGACCGCCGCTACTCATGCCCTTGCAGTGGTTCGGTCCCATTATCCGTCCGTCGACATCTAGTCGATAGGTGGTGGGTTCACCGATGGGCTGAGCGACATGCAAACCCAGCAGCTGGAGAGGATGTGGCGAAAGTGCTTGTCGGTGATATAGACCTGTTTGGCGAAACAGAAACTGTTGGCGAAGCTTAACGAACTGCCCAGATGTTATCGTCTGTGACACTTGATTAACCTAGCGATGAAAAAACGTTGTATTTACTTCCCGATGCATTTATGCATAAGTAGTGTTTGGTCAGTTAGTTTTCACTACTCTTGACGCCTTAGCTAGGCCATAATCCGTAACGCGTAGCGCGGAGCTCATGCGTATGTTGGAAAAACAAGCGTTATCACCAGACCATGGCCTAACGTCCAACACGTAGAGCACGGACCCATTGCACGTTTGGTGGGATGTTGGACCCTTGGTGTCCTCTAGAGTTCTCATTGTTAAAAAACATGCTGTTCAACAGCCAACTTGACTAACTTGGCGAGAAAAATAGTTCAAGTGGCGTCCGAGCAGTTAGTTCAAGCCTGAAATCTAGGCCTTGACTAGCCTGTAGTCCATAACGTCGAGCGCAGAGACCCTAACACGTGTAGGATGAACAGGCGTGACCAAGGAACCACAGCCGACCAACCGTAACACAGAGCGCAGAGCCCCTAAGCGTGCGTAGGATGTAGTCAGAGACTGGGTCTTTTCCATAGAAAACGGAAGGAAAAAACGTGTGCTGCTCGAAGATTGGCGAGCTATGTTTTGAAATTTGGAGCGAGAAATCATCGCCGTTTTTGGTGGGAAAACCTGTGTGATCTGGAGAAAACATAGTAGGCGATTTATTGAGAAATCATACTCGGCGAATTGGAGAGATCATGTTCGGCGATTTGGAGGGATCGTGCTCGGCGATTTGGAGAAATCGTGCTCGGCGATTTGGAGAAATCGTGCTCGGTGATTTGGAGAAATCGTGCTCGGCGATTTGGAGAAATCATGCTCGGTGATTTGGAGGTGATTTGGAGAAATCGTGCTCGGCGATTTGGAGAAATCGTGCTCGGTGATTTGGAGAAATAGTGCTCGGTGATTTGGAGGTGATTTGGAGAAATTGTGCTCGGCGATTTGGAGAGATCGTGCTCGGTGATTTGGAGAAATCGTGCTCGGTGATTTGGAGAAATCGTGCTCGGTGATTTGGAGAAATCGTGCTCGGCGATTTGGGGAAATCGTGCTCGGCGATTTGGGCGTACTTGGCGAGCGTTTTGGAGGCCATTACGAAGTGGCGTATAGCCCGCTAATAGTAAGTGAAGCTTATGATGAAGGAAAAAATGGGGAGAAATTATGGAGACCAGAACTTTATTAATATTAAAGTAAAGAATATATATCTATGTTATTTTAGGGGTAGAAACGTATAAGGTGCTCTATGTGCCAGGAGTTGGGAACATCAAGTCCATCTAAGTCACATAAGCGATAAGACCCTGGTCGAGTAACACCTTTTATGACGTAAGGGCCCTCCCATGGTGAAGACAGCTTGTGAAGCCCTTCGGTTTTTTGTTTCCGACGTAAGACGAGGTCACCGATCGCGAACGAACGACCTTTGATGTTACGGTTGTAATACCTCCACAGACCTTCGAGGTACTTGGATGTGCGAATGCAAGTAATCAGACGTTCTTCCTTGGCCCGATCAATGTCTTCTGTCCGAACAGCTGTGGCTTGGTCTTCATCATAGTCTTCTACTCTGGGTGCTCGGAATGCAATATCCGCTGGAAGTATGGCCTCTGAGCCGTAGACCATAAAATTTGGAGATACGCTGGTACTGCGACTAGCTTGAGTGCACAGTCCTCAGACCACAGCTGGTAGTTCTTTGAGTCATCTGCTCGGATGTTTTTCTTCTTTCTGATAGAGCCTTTTTATGAGGGCATCGAGGATCATACCGTTGGCTTGTTCGACCTGGCCGTTAGCTCTAGGATGAGCAACGAAAACATATTTAACAGAGATGCACCGTTCTTCGCAGAAGTCCCAAAAATGATGGCCGGTAAAAGTTGTCCCGAGGTCGGTGATGATGCTGTTCGGGAGACCAAATCTGTGTACGATGTCTTCAAAGAGCTCGACTGCTTTCTTAGCAGTAGCTGCGACGAGTGGTTTGTACTCAATCCACTTGGAAAACTTATCAATGGCGACATACACATACCGGAAACCTCCTGGCGCTGGTTTGAAAGGTCCGATCATATCCAATCCCCAGCATGAGAATGGCCAGGAAGCTGAGATGGTCTGTAGTTCCTATGCTGGTACATGTATTTGCTTGGCAAAAAACTGACAACCCTCACATCGTCGAATGAGATTTTCAGCATCGGAGATGGCCGTGGGCCAGTAGAAACCTGCTCGGAAAGCTTTGCTGACCAGTGTTCTCGAAGCCGCATGATTGCCATAGGAGCTAGAGTGAATTTCAGATAGTAGCTTCACACCGTTGTCTTGGATGATGCACTTCTGCAGTATCCCTTCCTTGGCACTTTTCCTCATTAGGCTACCGTCCACCAACACGTAGTGCTTACTTCGGCAAATTAGTCATTCGGTTTTGATTTTGTTGGCGGGTACTTCACCATTGGAGAGGTATTTGATGAACTGTTCCCTCCAATCGGCAACCTGCGAAGGTATCATGAGTACCAACTGCTCGGTAGGGGGTACTTCTACAACTTCCTTGTCTTCCTTAATGGATGGTGTCAAGAGGTCCTGAACGAAGACCCCCGGCGGAGCCATGGTGCGACAAGATCCTATCTTCGATAGCTGGTCGGCTATTTGGTTTTGATCCCATACCACATGGTGGTACTCAATGCCGTAGAATTTCCCTTCAAGCTTCCTGATTTCGGCGTAGTAAGCGTCCATCTTCTCACTAGAACAGGACCAATCTTTATTAAGTTGATTGATAACCAGCGCAGAATCCCCGTATACCATGAGGCATTTGATGCCGAGCTCGATGGCTATACGGAGGCCGTGGAGACATGCTTCGTATTCCATGGCATTGTTGGAGACCGGGAAATGTATGCGAAGAACGTATCGGAGTTTATCCTTGGTCGGTGTGATGAACAGAATGCCCGCACCGGCCCCATTGATATTAAGGGCGCCGTCAAAGTACATCACCCAGTGCTCAGGGCAAGTGGCGGCGATGGGTTCTTGGATTTTGGTCCACTCAGTGATGAAATCGGCGAGTGCCTGTGACTTTACGGTCGGCCTGCTTCTGAAGTCAATGGAGTAGGTGCCGAGCTCAATAGCCCACTTGATGATATGACCATTGGCCTCTTTATTTCAGAGAATGTCTCCTAGAGGGAACTCTGTGACCACGGCGATCTTGTAGTATTTGAAGTAATGTCGGAGCTTGTGTGAGGTGATTAAAATTGCATATAACAGCTTTTGCACCTGAGGATAACGAGTTTTGGGCTCATTAAGTACCTCGCTGATGAAATAGACCGGATGTTGTACCTTGTAGGCGTGTCCAGTTTCCTCGTGTTCGACGACAATAGCCGTACTAACAACTCGAGAAGTGGCGGCGATGTAAACTAGCAGAGTTTCATCTGGTTGTGGCGCTGTCATGATTGGAGGTTTTGTTAAAAACAATTTGAGCTACTCGAAAGTTGTGTCTGCCTCCTCCGACCAAGAAAAAAGCTCAGAGGCCTTGAGGAGCTTGAAGAAAGGCAGCCCTTTTTCACCAAGGCGCGAGATAAATCGGCTTAACGCAGCCATGCAGCCTGTAAGCTTCTGTATATCCTTAACACACATCGGCCGTTTCATGTTGGTGATGGCGGAGACTTTGTCAGGGTTTGGTTCGATGCCCCGAGCACTGATGATGTAGCCGAGCATGATACCGGATGGAACTCCAAAGATGCACTTTGAAGGGTTCAGCTTCCATTGCTATTTGCTTAGGTTGGAGAAAGTTTCTTCAAGGTCGGTGATAAGATTATCGGTGGTTCTAGTCTTGATGACCACATGGTCGATGTAGGCTTCGACGTTGCGGCCGATCTGTTGGTCGAGGCATGTCTGGATAGCCCTTTGGTAGGTCGTGCCGGTGTTCTTTAGTCCGAAGGACATAGTGGTGTAGCAGTATGCACCGAAAGGCGTGATGAACGACGTTTTAACCTAGTCTTCCTCCTTGAGGGAGATCTGATGGTAGCCTGAGTAATAGTTGAGAAAGGAGAGTAACTCGCAGCCGGTGGTGGAGTCTACAACCTCGTCTATCCGAGGCAAGCCAAAGGGGTCTTTAGGGCAGTGTTTGTTAAGATTAGTATAATCAACACACATTCTCTATTCTTTATTCTTTTTCTTAACAAGAACAGGATTAGCTAACCAATCTAGATGATATACTTCTTTTATAAATCCGGCAGCTAAGAGCCATTTTATTTCTACCCTAATAGCCTCCTTTTTGTCCGGCGTGAATCGGCGAAGTTTCTGCTTGATCGGTTTAGCGGTTGGCGAGACATTCAAGGAGTGCTCGATCTTCTCCCATGGTACCCCTGGCATGTCTATAGGTTTCCAAGCAAACACATCGGCGTTGGCACGTAGGAAGGAGACGAGCGCGCTTTCCTATTTGGGGTCAAAGTGAGCCCCAATTTTCACCATCTTGGAAGGGTCGTCGAGGCCGAGGCCGATCTCCTTGACTTCCTTGGACTTGGCAGAGGCCCAGGGAGGCTCTAGGATCTCCATGTCGTCAACAGATGCGGTCTTGGCTTCGGTGACCACGCTGGCCATCTGGATGGAGAGGTCGGTGGCTTCGGTGAGGGCGAGACTTTCCATCTCGCAGGCGTAGGCGACGGAGAGGTTGGCCTACAGAGACAAGACTCCTGCAGGCGAAGGCATCTTCAATAACAAATATGCATAGTGCGGAACGGCCATTAACTTGGTCAGAGTCGGACGCCCTAGTATGGCATGGTAGGCGGTGTCGAAGTCAGCGACATAAAAGTTGATATGCTCCACTCTGTAGTTGGTTGCCGTGCCGAACTGTACTGGTAGGGTGATTTCCCCAAGTGGTCTGGATGCCCTATTAGGTACCATGCCCCAGAAGGAGGAGTCTGAGGGCGTGGGGTCTGTTGTCCTGAGTCTGAGCTCCCTTAGGGCCTCGGCGAAGAGTAGATTCAAAGCGCTCCCACCATCGACGAGGACTTTTCTGAAGAGCACCTTCTGGACAGTCGTGTCAAGGACAAGGGGAAAACACCCTGTGTAGGGTATGTCCACCCACTGGTTGGCCCTGCTGAAGGTGATGGAGATTTCAGACCATGGGCAATAGCTAGGGTTGGCGGTAGTTTCTTCTAAAACTATGGCGAGCACTCGTCGAGCGGCGAGCTTCTGTTCCCTTCTGCTTTCGTTGGAGGTGAAACCCCCAAAGATGGTGGCGACCACCTTGTCGTGGTCCTAGAAGGCATTATTATTATCCCCCGGTGGTCGGCGTCCTCTGTTCCCACCATTGTCGTCGTTGTACTTTTTCTCCTAGAACTCCTTAGCGAAACCAAGGCAATCTTTCATCTTGTGTTTGGCATTCTTGTGCAGGGAGCATGGACCATCGAGGATCTTCTTGTACTGCTCATCGTAGTTACGCTTTGCACGCGCTCATTGACGTTGGCAACAAAGTGATCTGGTCGGCGGCGGTGATTCTGACTAGGTTTGAATCCATCTGGCCGATCACGTCCACTGTCTCGGTGGAAACTACGGTCATCGTAGCGGCGATCGTTGTACTATTGGTTGTCGTTGCAGTCGTCGTGGCGGTGAACATTGTGCTGTCGGTCGTCGTTGCGGTCGTCGTGGCGGCACGGCGGGCGATTAGTGCCTGTATCTTCGTTAAAACGCACCTCCGCTTCCTCGGCGTTGGCGTACTGGTTGGCGGTTGTGATCATCTCGCCGATGCCGGTAGGTGGCTTTCTATTGAACTTAGAATGGAGTTCTCGATGATGAAGTCCTCGGACAAAGGCGGTGATGACTTCGGCCTTCGTGATGTTGGGAATAGAATTCCTCATCTCGGAGAAGCGTCTGATGTAGCTGCAGAGTAGTTCGGACGGCTTTTGGTTGATGCGGTTGAGATCATGCTTGGTGCCCGGCCGCCTGCATGTGGCCATGTAGTTGTCGGTGAAGACTCTCTTCAGATCTTCCCAAGAGCCGATGGAGTCCGGGGTGAGGCTTGTGAACCAGCTCATGGCGACTGGCATGAGCATGACAAGGAGATAGTTTGCCATGATGTTGGTGTCTCCTCCGGTGGCGTGGACGGCGGTGGCATAAGCCTACAGCCACTGAGTTGGGTTCATCCTTCCTTCATAGGGCTCGACTCCGGTGATTTTGAAACCACGGGGCCACTGGAGCGTTCGGAGTGCCCTGCTGAACGCAGGGGGCCCTTCCAGGCTGTCGGGGCCGACATCGGCAGTATTGCCGGCGACGATCGGCTCCAGAGCTGAGTCCGGGTTGCCATACTCTTGCTCGTACTCCTGGCGACGTCATACTTCATCTTCATGGTGCCCAAAACATTGTTGATCGATACGCCGTCGTGCATCCCGAAGGTTGCTAAGGTGCACTCGGGCGTCCTGTTCGACCTCTTGGTCGTGCTGGCGATGATGCTCAGCGTGGTGGCCTCCAACTCCCCCCTGGGGAGGTGGTGACTAGTCAGTGAAGCGGCTTTGACTGGGGCGGCGATTAGATCTAGGATCAGCTGATCGGCGGATCACGCTTGTGGAGCATGAAGGTCTCTGAACTTCTCGGATCTCGTTAACTTGACAGTGTGCCGCTTTAAGCATAGCAGCGACCTTGGCGAGCTCGGGCGTCTGCGGGAGGTGAGCAAGTTCATTGGCAGCCACGGCCAGATTAGTGCTCGGAATCTTGAAAACATCATGGCCGTCAATGCGGAGGAATTCTTTGTTGAGGTTGCGATGGAGGGGCCTTCCTTGTGAATCGAACTGGTTATCACGAGCAGCCTTGGCCATCACAATGGCGCGTTCGTTATCACGCCGTTGCGTGCGGTTGGCGTTCCTATTTTCACGGGCGGCGCGTTCCTCATCTGTTTCGCCGTTCCGAGGGGGGCTGTCAATACTGACGTTGAAGATTGCGCCACCCTAGAAAGGCAGGAGAGGAGGTTGCTTGGTGAAGGTCTCGGCGAGGGGCTTGGTGGATCCTTGAGATTCAGAGTCTGGATTTTCCTCAAGGATAGTTTGGAGAGATGCTCCGAGACCCCGGCCGGCGTGCAGCATGTTGACGGTTGGTGGAAGCTAGTCGGTGAGCTGGTCAGCGAATTTGCCCCTCAGGGCGTCCTGATATGTAGCTGCGGTGTTGGCGAGCCCGAAGGGTAGGGTGGTGAGCCCTAGCGTCTGCCGAGCATTGAACATCGATAGATCGGGATCGAAGGGTGCTGAACAAGGGTGTCCCGAGCTGACTCAGCAATGGAGAGGCAATTGGCAAGTTTCAGGCCAACCCGATCAATAGATTCGATCAGATCATCATTGTTGACATGCCCCCTCTAGTAGCAAGGAAGCGAGCGGTGGGTGGCTGATGGAGTCGACCTCGGAAGTGGTTCCGAGATTGGATCTGCGGTTGCAGGTGCGAGGGTGGTCAGTGTAGAACAGATCTACATTGGCTCGAGAAGCTCTCCAACTCCATCGGTGTTGATGACCCACGTGATGGATCCGACCGTGAAGATCTGGCCGGGCTACAAGAGGGACGAAGAGCCTATGGAAAAAACCATCTTGTTCGATAAGGAAACAGCACGCACACCCCTACCTGGCGCGCCAACTATCAACAGAATATCGTCGGCAGTCCACCGAGGGGTATCCCACGATGGTAGATTGATCGACAGAGGAGCGTGTAATCAAGAACAAGAAGGCAACAGAGACACACGAGTTATACATGTTCAGGCCATCAGTATGGCATAATACCTTACTCCTGTGGTCTGTTGGTTTGTCTTAGCTATCGTATGATTTGCCATGAATTCATAGGGGGTCCCTGCCCACCTTATATAGTCTGGGGGGCAAGGTTACAAGTTGGTTAGATCTGAGAGATAACCAGAAAGTAATAACAGATTACAAGAAACATGGGATTGTACGTATCCTATCAGATCTCATAACATCTTCAGGATATCCTCTCTGTGCCTTGCGGGGGTCGCCGAGCAGAATCGTGCCCCGCAAGGCTCCTTCTTGCGGGCTGGGCCGCCCCTGGAGGCATAGCCCATATGACCTGCCGTGGGTATCCGGGGTCATACCCCCCACAGATACATCTCAAGCGGTCGGTCACTGGCAGGTACCACATTAACAAGGTAGGAATTCTTCTCTGCATTGCATCATTGCCTAATAGAGTGTCCTTTGGGGGCTGAGATTCTTGTACCATCTTTTTTGTACCCTTCTTATTACTCTTTTTCCCCGTGGAGGCTTCGTCCCCACCATAAAGGTCATTGTTCTTGTATCGGCTGGCCCCACACCGGGGACATTTATCCAGTGACTTGAACATTTTGCCATGAAAAAGTATACAATGGTTGGGGCATGCATGGATTTTTTCAACCCCCATTGTCAATGGACTTATGACCTTCTTTGCTTGGTATGTGTTGGCAGAAACTAAGTTCGGTTGTGGCAGCACCCAAGACAGGAGATGTAATAGATCATTGAAACCATAGTCTGACCAACCATACTTAGCCTTTAGGATGAGCAGCTCAAGCACAAAATGTAGCAATGTCCAATGTGTTGGACAACCCTTGTCAACACCATACACAGTCTCCTTTGATGCTTTTGTCACCCTTTTCAAATTTTCTAGACCTTTCAGGCTATTTAGTAAAATCTCTGGTCCAAGGGCTCGAATCATGTCCTCCAAATCATCTTCATCCCTGACACGTGCTCCACCATCATTATTGGCACCACCTTTGTCGTTACCATCCCAACCACCAGCATCACCACCTTGTTTATTGCCAAACTTGAAATCCATTCGTGCATCAAGCTCTGCTGAATATTGGGACAGGGATTCTATGGTTTCATCATCGTATTCATCCTCATCCTCGTCGTTAACAATAACCGTTTCACCATGTTGAATCCCCACTATGTAGTCCTCAACAAATCCTCACATAATCAAATGTGATATGATGATAGTCACATCTATCCATGCCATACGGTGAAAGGTCCTAATGGCTAGAGGGGGGTGAATAGCCTAATAAAAATTTCTACAACAACACTTAACCAAATGGTTAGACAATTATGAGGCGAAGCAAGTGTTGTGCTAGCCTACTCAAAATGCAAGCCACCTACCACAATTCTAGTTTAGATAGTGTCAATTCACACAAGAGCAATGCCACTACCCTATGTTAGTGTGCTCTCAAAGGCTAACTAAAGAGCCACACCAACCAAGCATGCAAGCTCTCACAACTAGCTACACTAAAGAGCTTGTCAACTAGTTTGCGGTAAAGTAAAGAGAGTGATCAAGAGGGTTATACCGCCATGTAGATGAAAGAGTCAATCAATCACGAAGATGAATAACAATGAAGACCAATCACCTTGGAATCAATGATGAACACAATGATTTTTACCGAGGTTCACTTGCTTGCCGGCAAGCTAGTCCTTGTTGTGGTGATTCACTCACTTGGAGGTTCATGTGCTAATTGGCTTCACACGCCAAACCCTCAATAGGGTGCGGCACAACCAACACAAGATGAGGATCACACAAGCCACGAGCAATCCACTAGAGTACCTTTTGGCGCTCCACCGGGGAAAGGTCAAGAACCCCTCACAAACACCACGATCGGAGCTAGAGACAATCACCACCTCCGCTCAACGATCTTCGCTACTTTGAGCCATCTAGGTGGTGGCAACCACCAAGAGTAACAAGCGAAATCCGTAGCGAAACACGAACACCAAGTGCCTCTAGATGCAATCACTCAAGCAATGCACTTGGATCACTCCCAATCTCACTATGATGATGAATCAATGATGGAGATGAGTGGGAGGACTTTGGCTAGGCTCACAAGGTTGCTATGTCAATGAAAATGGCCAAAGATATGAGCTATAGCCAGCCATGGGGCTTAAATAGAAGCCTCCATGAAATAGAGCCGTTGTACCCCTTCACTGGGCACACTGCGCTCTGACCGGACGCTTCGGTCAAACTAACCAGACCCTGGACTCAGCGTCCGGTCCACTAATGGATGCCACGTGTCACCAGCTTCAAATGCTATTCATCAGATTTCAACGGCTATGAAGCTGACCGGATGCTCTGGCAAAACTGACCGGACCCTAGAGCCTCAGCGTCCGGTCGAGTACAGTAAGGGTCTAAAACCGGTTTTCCTCGATCGGACGCATCCGGTCCACCTCGACCGGACATAGCCCAGTGTCTGGTGGTAAACCCTAGCCACTGTACCGCCAAGTTAGCTTGACCGAATGTAGGCAGTCAGCGTCCGGTGCTTTTGGATCCAGCGTCCGGTCACTTGACCAACGCTAGCATCTCCTCCGTTCTCTTCACCCTTGCTCAAGTGTGCTAACCACCAAGTGTATCACCTTGTGCACATGTGTTAGCATATTTTCTCAAACATTTTCAAGGATGTTAGCACTCCACTAGATCCTAAATGCATATGCAATGAGTTAGAGCATCTAGTGGCACTTTGATAACCGTATTCTGATACGAGTCTCACCCCTCTTAATAGTATGGCTATCAAACCTAAATGTGATCACACTCTCTAAGTGTCTTGATCACCAAAACAAAATAGCTCCTATGGATTATACCTTTGCCTTGAGCATTTTGTTTTTCTCTTTCTTCTTTTCAAGTTTAAGCCCTTGATCATTGCCATGTCATCACTATTGTCACGTTATGATCTTCATTGGCTTCTCCACTTGAAGTGTGCTACCTATCTCATGATCACTTGATAAACTAGGTTAGCACTTAGGGTTTCATCAATTCACCAAAACCAAACTAGAGCTTTCAATCTCCCCCTTTTTGGTAATTGATGACAACCCTTATACAAAGATATGAATTGAAATTCAATTGAATCCATGTTGCTTGCCCAAGCATATTTACCATGTGTAAAAGGATATGGACAAGTTTCATGAACCCCAAATGGTAGCAATTGCTCCCCCTACATATGTGCTAAGAGTTTGGATTGAAGCTTGCACATATGCTTAGATAGGAAATATAGGAGTCAATGTCTACCTAATGATGCTAAGGTATAAAATTTGGACCTTTGAAGCGTGATACCAATCGGAGTGCACCAATATATCATCCTTAGCACCATTGTTAGCTTAATACCACTTGGAAACATACTTTAGAAAGATACCACTTGTAAAGACTTACTTGGAAATGAAAGTTATCTAGTGATTTCATTTCATCATTCAATCTTACAACTAGCATATATCACACAAGTATGGATATTTTGAATTTTAGAACTTGTGCCATGCAAGCAAACATATGAAATGCATATTCAAATGCATCAAACAAGTTCATGAGCTTGCTCCCCCTACTTGTGTGCTCAAAATTTTAGTTGATCCCTTTCCTTTTTCATATCTCTCCCCCTATGTCATATGTCAAGAGATATCTATGTTTCTTTCCCTTTTTCACTATCTTTGTTTCTCTCCCCCACATCTTTGTTTCTCTCCCCCTTTGTCAACAATGACCACAAAGGTTCTAAATGTAGATAGTATTACTTGTAGGGTCGAGATTATCAATGTCAATCAATGGGGTGAGGATCATTTTCCCAAATTTGGTCCAATCTAGATTGTTTACCAAAGATATTTAACTCGGTTTAATCCAAGGACAAGCTTCTTCACACCTCCAAACAAGGGTTATCTTGTACCATGTTGAGTTAAACACTTAGAGCTCATTTTTTAGATTAAACACTAGGTTTACAAGCCCATAAACATGTCATATGCTATCACTAGATCATGTCAAGCATAGAAGCAATAGTGATACCATATAAACATCAAATTCATTTGATTTTCATGAATGAGCCAAATGAAATAGAACCACTAGAAAGGTCCTAATAAAATTGAAAATATGACTAGATGCACTAAACATGTCCTTAGCAAGGATGTATGCCATGCCAATCAACTTTTACCTTGGATTGCTCGAAGGAGAGGCATGTCATATGAGTGAGGGGTGCATCAACACATATTTGAGAAATCCAATATATTCAACTCATTTCTTAGCTTGCAAAACCTTTTCTCATCCAATGGCTTGGTGAATATATCAGCAAGTTGATCTTCGGTGCCTACACTCTCAATGCAAATGTCCCCTTTTTGTTGGTGATCTCTTATGAAATGGTGGCGGACATCAATGTGCTTTGTTCTTGCATGTTGCACCGGATTATTGGTTAACTTGATTGCACTCTCATTGTCACATAGCAATGGCACTTTCTTGAACTTGATTCCAAAGTCACTCAAAGTGGCCTTCATCCAAAGTATTTGTGCACAACAACTATTGGCGGATATGTATTTGGCTTTGGCGGTTGATAATGCAACACTATTTTGCTTCTTTGATGACCATGAAACAAGTGATCTTCCCAATAATTGACATGTTCCCAATGTTCTCTTTCTTTCAACCTTGCATCCTGCATAATCTGAGTCGGAGTAACCAACTAGCTCAAACTTTGCTCCTTTGGGATACCACAAACCAACATTTGGTGTATGCTTCAAGTACCTCAATATTCTCTTTATAGCCTTCAAATGACTTTCCCTTGGTGAGGCTTGAAATCTTGCACACATGCATACACTAAACATGACATCCGGCCTTGATGCGGCCACATAGAGTAGGCTTCCAATCATAGACCGATACAACTTTTGATCCACCATATTTTCACTTGCATCACTATCCAAGTTGCCATTGGTTCCCATTGGTGTGCTAATGACTTTGCTATCAATCATGCCAAACTTCTTGATCATGTCCTTGATGTACTTGCCTTGACTCACAAATGTACCATTCTTTAATTGCTTGATTTGAAGACCAAGGAAGTGACTCAATTCTCCAATCATAGACATTTCAAACTCATTAGCCATCATCTTCCCAAACTCATCACAAAATTCTTAATTTGTTGATCCAAATATGATATCATCAACATAGATTTGCAACACAAACAAGTCTTTTCCAATCTTCTTGATGAAAAGAGTGGTATCAACCTTGCCCATTGTGAACCTTTTAGAGAGGAGGAAGTCCCTCAATCTCTCATACTGTGCTCTAGGTGCTTGCTTCAAGCCATACAATGCCTTCTTCAACTTGTACACATGGTTGGGCTTCTTATCATCTTCAAAACCAGGAGGTTGCTCAACATATACTTCTTCATTGATATAACCATTGAGAAATGCACTCTTAACATCCATTTGATAGAGCTTGATGTTGTGGGCACAAGCATAGGCTAGCAAGATTCTAATTGCTTTCAATCTATCAACCGAGGCATATGTTTCTCCAAAGTCAAGACCTTCTACTTGAGTATAGCTTTGTGCTACCAATCTTGCTTTGTTCCTTACTACTATCCCATCTTGATCTTGCTTGTTTCTAAAGACCCATTTGGTTCCAATCACATTGTGTCCCTTTGGTCTTTCTACCAACTCCCATACTTGATTTCTTGTGAAGTTGTTAAGCTCTTCATGCATAGCATTCACCCAATCAACATCCCTCAAAACTTCATCTATCTTCTTCGGTTCAATGGATGACACAAATGAGAAGTGTTTACAAAATGATGCCAATCTTGATCTTGTTTGTACACCTCTTGAAATATCACCAATAATAGTGTCCAATGGATGATCTCTTGCAATACTTGTTGGTTGGGGCAATGGAACTTGATTGCTTGCACTTGCTAGATCATTGGGTTGAGATGATGTACTAGCCACTTGATCTTGATCAATGTCATGAGAGTCACTTGCACTAGCTTAATTTGTATCAACTTGCATATTTGAGTTGGAGAGCACTTGCACTTGATCATCTTCTTCATCAATTACTTGCCTAGGCCTCAATTCACCAATATCCATGTTCTTCATGGCATTTGAAAGTTGAATGCCTCTAACATCTTCCATGTTCTCATTCTCTTCTTGTGAACCATTGGTTTCATCAAATTCAACATCATGAACTTCCTCAAGAGTACCACTATCCAAATTCCAAACTCTATATGCGTTGCTTGTAGTGGAATAACCAAGTAGGAATCCTTCAACTTGCCCAATCTAGTGCCTTTCTTCAAGATATAGCATTTGCAACCAAAGACCCAAAAATATGCAATGTTGTGCTTTCTACCATTCAAGAGCTCATATGGTGTCTTCTCTTTCAATCGGTGACAATAGAGGCGGTTGCTACAATAGCAAGCCATGTTGATAGCTTCGGCCCAAAAGGATTGACTCACATTATACTCACTAAGTATAGACCTTGCCATATCAATCAGTGTTCTATTCTTTCTCTCAACAAGGCCATTAGATTGAGGTGTGTACTTGGCCGAGAATTGATGTCTAATTTCAAATTCATCACACAACTCATCAATTCTAGTGTTCTTGAACTCACTACCATTGTCACTTCTAACTCTCTTGATGGTTGTTTCAAACTCATTGTGAATGCCTTTGACAAATGATTTGAATGTTGCAAATACATCACTTTTATCCAATAGAAAGAAAACCCAAGTGTATCTAGTGTAGTCATCCACTATCACAAATCCATATTTGTTTCCACCGATACTAGTGTATTGTGTTGGCCCAAACAAATCCATGTGCAATAACTCAAATGCTTTACTAGTGCTCATCATGCTTTTCTTAGGATGGGTGTTTCCAACTTGTTTGCCGGCTTGACAAGAGCTACAAAACTTATCTTTTTCAAACACAACATCTTTCAAGCCTTTAACTAAGTCATGCTTAATCAATCTATTCAATTGTTTCATTCCAACATGACCAATAAGTCATGCTTAATCAATCTATTCAATTGTTTC
Organism: Miscanthus floridulus; assembly: GCF_019320115.1. Classification (NCBI taxonomy): domain Eukaryota; kingdom Viridiplantae; phylum Streptophyta; class Magnoliopsida; order Poales; family Poaceae; genus Miscanthus; species Miscanthus floridulus. The sequence goes on from NC_089598.1 coordinate 80,181,754, forward strand.
ATTCCAACATGACCAAGCCTTCTATGCCATAACCAACACATGCTAGACTTAGTGAACAAGCATGTAGACAATCTAGCTTCACTAGCATTGAAATCAACCAAGTATAGATTCTCATATCTAAAACCTTTGAAGATCAAATTAGAGCCATCTACACTTATGATTTCTACATCATCTACCCCAAATATGCATTTGAATCCAAGATCATACAATTGAGCTACGGATAGCAAATTGAAGTTCAAGCTCTCTACTAGCAACACATTGGATATGCTCAAGTCATTGGATATTGCAATCTTACCAAGCCCTTTGACCTTGCCTTTGCAATTGTCACCAAATGTGATACTATCATAACCATCATTGCCATTGGTGTTGATTGAGTTGAACATTCTTGCATCACCGGTCATGTGTTGAGTGCACCCACTATCAAGAACCCAATGCCTTCCTCCAGCTTTGTAATTGACCTACAAAAGAAGATCAATTCTTTTTATGTACCCAAACTTGCTTGGGTCCTTAAAGGTTAGTAACCAAGCTCTTTGGCACCCAAATGGCTTTCTTCTTTGAGTCCATCCATGGTTTGCCAATGAACTTAGCCTTTACACCATTTATACCCTTAGTAAGCATATAGCATGAATCAAGCTTAATGGAGGATACATTAGCATTTTTGCTCTTGTTTTTGCATTCTTGCTCTTTGTGACCAACTTGCTTGCAACTAATGCAAAACCGACCATTTTTCTTCACAAAACTAGTCTTGTGAGGAGCAAAGACTGCCTTGCCTTTCTTGGGGGTATAGCCCAATCCCTCTTTGTAGAGAGAAGCTCTTTGGCTACCCAAGGCCATAAGCAAGCGGTCCTCACCACCATAAGCTTTAGCCAAGGTGTGAGTGAGCTTAGTTACCTCCTTCTTGAGGTTCTCATTCTCAACCACTAGTGAGGTATCACAAGTGAGACCATCACTACTAGATGAGGTGGAAGTGGAAGTGCTACAAGAAGGGTTAGTAGGAGTAACAATGATAGGCATAGATAGTGATGTATCAATTAGATCACAAGTTAAACCTACATTGCAAGTTTTGACATGCTTCTTTTTATTTTGCTCATCAAGTAGAGAGGAATGAGCCTTTTCAAGCTTTTTGTGAGCCTTGCAAAGCTTCTCATGGGCATCCTCTTGCCTCTCATGAGATGTATTAAGCTCATCAAATGCTTGCTTAAGGGCTTTTAGTTCCTTACACAAGCTTTTGCATTCCCTTCTTGAGATGTCAAAGTGTTCTCTAGCATCTTCTAGCATGTCAATTAATTCATCTTTAGTAGGTTCATCATTATCATTATCACTATCACTATCATGTTCATTCTCACTTCCATCATCACAAGTTTGTACCTTAGTGGCCTTAGCCATGAAGCATGATGGAGAGTCGAAGAGAGAAGGCTTCTCATTGATTGCTATACTTGCAAGAACCTTCTTCTTGGTGGTCTTGTGATCATCACTATCATCATCATCATCACTTGAGGAAGCATCACTATCCCAAGTGACCACATATGATCCACCCTTCTTCTTCTTGAAGAATGTCTTGTCCTTCTTCTCCTTCATTTCTTTCTTGTCCTTCTTCTTGTTCTTCTTGTCATCATCATTGTCGCTATTATATGGGCATTGAGCAACAAGATGATCTTTGCTTCCACACTTGAAGCATCTTCTTGACTCATCTTTGTTTTTGGATGAGGATTTCTTTCTTCTTGCACGGTAGCCTTTCTTCACCATGAACTTGCCAAACCTCTTGACAAAGAGAGCCATCTTCTCATCATCACTATCATCCCATGAATCATCATCCTCACTTGATGTTTCTTGCTTGGCTTTGCCCTTGGATGATGTGGCCTTGAATGCCACACTCTTCTTCTTGTCTTCCTTCTTCTCACTTTCTTCTCCCTCTTTTCTTCCTTTTCATCATCATCTCTATAGGCATCATCAGTCATGATATCTCCCAAGACTTGGTTTGGTGTCATGGTGTCCAAACCACTCCTCACTAGAATAGTGACCAATGTACCAAATCTTGAGGGTAGGCATCTCAAGAACTTGTTTGAGAACTCCTTGTCCTCTATCTTTTCACCAAGTGCTTTGAGATCATTTACAATCACTTCCATCCGATGGAACATGTCCGGCACACTCTCATCTTTCTTCATCTTGAAACTAGCAAATTTATCCTTGAGAATGTATGCCTTAGCACCCTTGATTGCCTTGGTGCCCTCAAATGATTCTTCCAATTTCTTCCATGCCTCATGAGCTCTCTCAATGTTCTTGATTTGCTCAAATGTTCTATCATCCAAAGCATCATGGATGGCACTAAGAGCAATGTCATTGTTTTGGAGTAGTAATTCTTCAGCGGCGGTGGGAGCCTCTTCATTTTCTATCTCAATTTTAGTTTCTACCACCTTCCAAATCTTCCTATTGATTGACTTGATATATGTTGTCATCTTAGCCTTCCAATAAGGATAGTTGGAGCCATCGAATTAGGGTGGCTTCTTGGTGTTGTTGATTTGAGCCATTTTAACACCGAAGGTTGTTAAGCCTCAAATAACAGTGACCTCGGCTTTGATACCACTTGAAAGGTTCTAATGGCTAGAGAGGGGGTGAATAGCCTAATAAAAATTTCTACAACAACACTTAACCAAATGGTTAGACAATTATGAGATGAAGCAAGTGTTGCGCTAGCCTACTCAAAATGCAAGCCACCTACCACAATTCTAGTTTAGATAGTGTCAATTCACACAAGAGCAATGACACTACCCTATGTTAGTGTGCTCTCAAAGGCTAACTAAAGAGCCACACCAACCAAGCATGCAAGCTCTCACAACTAGCTACACTAAAGAGCTTGTCAACTAGTTTGCGGTAAAGTAAAGAGAGTTATCAAGAGGGTTATACCGCCATGTAGATAAAAGAACCAATCAATCACGAAGATGAATAACAATGAAGACCAATCACCTCGGAATCAATGATGAACACAATGATTTTTACCGAGGTTCACTTGCTTGCCGGCAAGCTAGTCCTCATTGTGGCGATTCACTCACTTGGAGGTTCACGCGCTAATTGGCTTCACACGCCAAACCCTCAATAGGGTGCCACACAACCAACACAAGATGAGGATCACACAAGCCACGAGCAATCCACTAGAGTACCTTTTGGCGCTCCGCCGGGGAAAGGTCAAGAACCCCTCACAAACACCATGATCAGAGCCGAAGACAATCACCACCTCCGCTCAACGATCCTCGCTGCTCCAAGCCATCTAGGTGGTGGCAACCACCAAGAGTAGCAAGTGAAATCCACAGCGAAACACGAACACCAAGTGCCTCTAGATGCAATCACTCAAGCAATGCACTTGGATCACTCCCAATCTCACTATGATGATGAATCAATGATGGAGATGAGTGGGAGGACTTTGGCTAGGCTCACAAGGTTGCTATGTCAATGAAAATGGCCAAAGATATGAGCCATAGCCGGCCATGGGGCTTAAATAGAAGACCCCACGAAATAGAGCCGTTGTACCCCTTCACTGGGCACACTGCGCTCTGACTGGACGCTCCGGTCAAACTGACCGGACCCTGGACTCAGCGTCTGGTCCACTAATGGATGCCACGTGTCACCAGCTTCAAATGCTGTTCGTCAGATTTCAATGGCTATGAAGCTGACCGGACGCTCCGGCAAAACTGACCGGACCCTGGAGCCTCAGCGTCCGGTCGAGTATAGTAAGGGTCTAAAACCGGTTTTCCTCGACCGGACGCGTCCGGTCTACCTCGACCGGACACAGCCCAGCGTCCGGTGGTAAACCCTAGCCACTGTACCGCCAAGTCAGCGCGACCGAACGCAGGCAGTTAATGTCCGGTGCTTTTGGATCCAGCGTCCGGTCACTTGACCAACTATGGCATCTCCTCCGTTCTCTTCACCCTTGCTCAATTGTGCTAACCACCAAGTGTATCACCTTGTGCACATGTGTTAGCATATTTTCTCAAACATTTTCAAGGATGTTAGCACTCCACTAGATCCTAAATGCATATTCAATGAGTTAGAACATCTAGTGGCACTTTGATAACTGCATTCCGATACGAGTTTCACCCCTCTTAATAGAATGGCTATCAAACCTAAATGTGATCACACTCTCTAAGTGTCTTGATCACCAAAACAAAATAGCTCCTATGGATTATACCTTTGCCTTGAGTATTTTGTTTTTCTCTTTCTTCTTTTCAAGTTTAAGCCTTAATCATTGCCATGTCATCACCATTGTCATGTTATGATCTTCATTGGCTTCTCCACTTGAAGTGTGCTACCTATCTCATGATCACTTGATAAACTAGGTTAGCACTTAAGGTTTCATCAATTCACCAAAACCAAACTAGAGCTTTCATACGGTTCTTGCAATCTTTACATGGACAAATAATTGTATCCTTATTCTCTTTCAATGTCGTTGCATGCTTTTTTGCGGCTTTAATAAATTTATCCACCTCTTCACGAAAACCTGCCTTGAACCTTAACGAACCATATATCCAAGAGTTCACGTACTCCATCTTTTACAACAACAACAAAACAAACATTAAAGGACTACTTATTCAGATATATATAAAAATGAAACAAATTAATAATTACTTGAGAATAATTGTATATACTTCAGATATATATGAATATAAATCTAATATAATTACATGAAGCATACAAACACACCATGGTAGAGGAAAATTAATTAATGGTCCATTTATCCATAAATAATTAAAATACATATTTATTGATTACAATAAATAATTTCAAAGACAACAATTAGCAACAATTATACTTTATCCAATATCTTTCATACAAACCCTAGTCCAATTTCATCAAACATAAATTTACAAAAACAAAATTAATAAAAAAACCAAACCCTAGATCTAGTTCCACATGCACATGAAACATCCATAAAACTAACTAATTATTCACTAAAATCAAGAAACATGGACCAAATAAGGGTATGATCTTGTTCCCCTCCCTAATTTATCCTAGTACATTTAAAACTTGGGTCTAATTTGCTTCATAAGTAGCTCAAGCACCATAGAAGCGAAAGAAAAACAAAACTCTAATTACTCACTAACCAACCATTAAAACTTTAAAAAAAAGTGTGGAATAGCATTTTCTTACCTTCTACAACCTCTCCACCAAAGGATTTGAGACAAAAACCTTCCTCCCTTAGTAGAGCAATTTTTGGGAGGTGCCCAAAGCCTCCACACTTTTCTTTCACGGGTTGGAGTGAGTGACCCGAGAAGAAAGAAGGTGCTGAACTGTTTTATATGTGGGTCATTTGTAGGGGCGGCTGGTTATTGAGCCACCCCTACAAATCGGAGCTATATATACGGGGGTATTTGTAGGGGTGGCTGAATCATCAGTCGCCCCTACAAATAGCAACTCTAGGGGCAGCCAGTGATTGAGCCGCCCCTACAAATCAGACCCTATTTGTAGGGGCGGCTCGTATCACCAGCCGCCCCTGTTGTTCCATTTGTAGGGGCGACTAGTGTCTGGGCACCCGAGCACGCCACTGTTGAAGCGGTTGCATCACCAGCCGTCCCTACAAAAAATTCGAACTGTTGCTAAAAATCGTTTTTTACGTGCTAATCGTACGTTATGGAACAAAAATTATCCAGAAACCCTACGCTAGCTAGGCCAAGTTCGACCACATGCAAATACAAACATATAGGAGTAGGATTTTATAAACATACACCTGAAGGCTGGACCGCTGGAGGTTGTAGCAGGCATGCAAAGTCCTCCGTAGCAGGCAGAGAGATGCCTAGTCGTCAAACACGTGTATGACGACGACTAGCCAAAAACCTATGAAGTCAACCCGAATGAAGGCTGCTACACCATATGATCGCAGTCCCCTCGGCCAAAAATAGGTGTAAATCTCGTATTCTGATAAGTCAAACAATTTTAAATTTGACTAGATTTATAAAAATAGTTTTAACATGTGTATCTGCAAATAGAATTAGTATGAAAATGTATAATGTGATTAATGTATTAAAGATTACTGAATATTATAAATCTTAGTATTTTTCATATAAATTTAATCAACACTACTACACAAAATCTTAACCGATGCGGGCAAAATATATTAACCGAGACGGGCATCCAAAACTCCTCTGAGGAAAGGTCACGGTAAATCAGTCTTTACAGAGGCGGTTCAAACGCCCGTCTCGGCTAATCAAATAAAAAATAAAAAAAATAAATAGCCCATACCCAGCCCTAAACAGGCCTGGATCTGGGCCGCCGCTGCCGGGGGAGCAAGCCCTGCTCCGCGCGCCGCCGTAGCCGGGGGTGCTCGATCCGCCGCTGCCCGGGTGCTCGTCGTCGGTCGGAGATGCTCGCCGCTTCCTGGAGGACCTCCACAGCGCCGCCTCCATTGCTACACGTCGGATCTACGGCCGCCGCTGCCGTGGGTCGCCGGATCCATGCCCGCCGCCACTGGCTGCTCGAAGGTTGGGGGAGCGATCGTCGCGGACACCTCAACCGGATCTGACAGCTTGCGAGAGAGAGGGTGAGAGATGTACTGAGAGAAGAGAGAGGGTGAGAGACATACCGCTAACTCTCAGATCCATCCACGGCCGGCCTCCTACTGGCCGGATCTGGTAACCTAGAGAGGGAGCGGTGGTGAGTGTCGCCAGGAGGGGAGGGCCGCTGAGCTGCCCGGCACAGGGGAGAGGGAGGCGCGCCGCCCTACCTATGCGCCATGCGCCACGCGCTCGGGAGAGGAGGGGGCCGACTGCGCGCCACGTGCTCAGGAGAGGAGGGGGGCGACCACGCGCAGCTCGCGAGAGGAGGGGAGGGGGTGACGCGCGCTTGGGAGAGGAGGGAGGGGGGCGCTGCGCGCTCGGGTGACACTGGAGGCTGGGAGGGGGGGGAGAGAAAAACTGAGAAGTGAGAAATGCTAAGATGTAGTTATATATTTGAGGTCTAGGATGGGCCTGATTAACCGATGCGGATGAGTTAGAATGTCCACCTCGGTTAATGATTTACCGAGGCGGTTGATGGGCCAGCTGCCCAACCACAAATAACCGAGGCGGGCAACCGGCCCAACTGCCTCGGAGGCTAATTTGGAAACGCCTCGCAAAAGATTTTATGTAGTAATGCAAATTTAAGTTTATTTGACTCCTTGAAGTTCGAAATGTGCACTTATTTTGGGATCGAGGAAGAATTCAATTAATGCCACAACGAAACCGGTTTTGTGTAGGAAAATACGAGTATGATCATGTCTGCTTTTCTGCGATGGCAAAAGTTAGCACGCATGTTCATGCCATTGAAATAAACTTCAGATCAACCATTTGGACTTTTACGAACAAAGTTGGTGAAGTTCAAACCGTGCACAGTTATATATATAAACCAAGAAGGCATGCATACGACTATCTAACTGTGCACGGTTTGAACTTCACCAACTTTGTTCGTAAAAGTCCAAATGGTTGATCTGAAGTTTATTTCAATGGTGCATTCTCTGCATAGCAAATGCACCCAGCCATGAGATGCGTGGAGTCCGACCTAGTTGACCCGCGCGCCTATATATCCCGAGACCCTGCGCGCCTATACAGGCCCCGGGTGACGTCCCTCAGCCGTAACTCATCTCTTCAACATTGGTGGTAGGCCAGTTGCATTCTGGTTGGGTAGGCTAGTTGCAACTGCCCTGGACGGCTGGTTACAGCTCCGTTTGTATAGCAGTTCCAACTCAGCCCGTTAGCCGATTGTATCTTCAGACGTACACAAATTGCAACTCATCCCTTCAACCGATTGCAACTTCCGTCGTGCACAAATTGCAACCTTGGTGGTAGGCTAGTTGCATTCCGGTTGGGTCGGCCAGTTATAACTACCTTGGACGGCTAGTTGCAGCTCCGTTTGAATACAAGTTTCACTCAACCCGTCAGCCGATTGCATCTTCAGTCATACATAAATTACAACTCATCCCTTCAACGGATTGCAACTTCCGTCGTACACAAATTACAACTCGTTCGCACGCTCGCTTTGTGCCTGCCTCGCTGCCTGGTGGGGCGGTGTTGGCATGGGAGAGGGGAGAGGTGTGTGGCCTGCGCCTGATTAGTGGGTTAGTTGGGCCGGTTGCCTAGACAAGGCACGTTGGTTGGCCTAGGTGCATTCTGTACACAGATTGCACCCAGGTGCAATATAGCAAAACAGTATATATATATATATATATATATATATATATATATATATATATATATATATATATATATATATATATATATATATATATATATATATATATATATATATATATATATATATATAGCTATAAAATAAGTTATTAAGTTATTCTGTAGCCACCTCCATTTACGATAATTTTATATACCAATTTACGATAGTTGGGTTACTATAATACATAGGGATATTTACCATAACGTTATAGTAAACCACTTAGTAACGAGTTATTATAATCTCGTAAATCAACATAGTAATTATTGTAACTCAAATTGACTATAGAATAAGTTATTTTGTAGCCACCTACAGGGTAGTTATTTTGTAGCCAGCTATAGGGTCACAAATTTGAGTTACGATAATTACTATATTGATTTACGAGATTATAATAACTTCTTACTAAGTGGTTTACTATAACATTATGGTAAATATCCCCATGTGTTATAGTAACCCAACTATCATAAATATGTATTGACATTATCGTAAATTGGTATATAAAATTATTGTAAATGAAGGTAGCTACGAAATAACTTATTTTATAGCTGACTACTGAATACTCTCTCTCTCTCTCTCTCTCTCTCTCTCTATATATATATATATATATATATATATATATATATATATATATATATATATATATATATATATATATATATATATATGCCTCCTTCAATCTTATCAGTAAAGCATGCTCTAATTTTATTGACCACATATTAACATGTACTTAAGAAACTATTATTAGTTACGAATTGTTGGACGATGTTACGTGCATGAATGTAATATCATTAGTAGGAAAATGAGGAATCACATGCCGGCCGTATGGTGGCCCGTGCAAAATCCACCTCCGTCAAATATTTGGGACCGTGCGACCATGTAGACATGTGCTATATGTAATGATCGCGCGGTCCAAAATATTGACTTAGAAGTTTAAATATTGACTCTGAAATATTTTGGTCAAACTTGAGATGTTTTGACTCTCTAAGATTTTTGGAATGACTTATAATTTGGAATGAAGGAAGTATAGTTTAAATGAATTTTTGCTTGTCTCTCAAAAGAATTCCAAATTGAACTATGTGTACCACCAATAAGATTTAAAACACATAAAAAATATAAATGGACTCATGTGGTCCATCAAAACCTTGTCATGGAGATAGACGAAAAATTTAATTGTTTTGTAGGGAAATAATTTGACCTTCTATCTTCAGGCTACTACGACAAAACAATTCTAGGGGTTAGAAAAATCTAAAAATTGGCATGGAAACATATTTTGGGCATATATGCTTGCCATAAAATTTTCAAATGATTTCAATAAAGAGGGCTTATACATCGTTCACAAAATGATTTTGGTACCAAAACAGTCAAACCAACTTGAGTTTGCATTGCTGGTATGTATCCTTTTTGCATGTCCTCTTCATTCTCGAACCGTCTAGCATCGAGTCCTTCTTGGCTCACATCTTGACCAATCCTGAACCCACCTTGTCTCCAGTCAACGCCATCTTCGTTAGCTATCTCATGCCCTCTTGTTCTCGGATCATTGTGCTTAATTGGTGTGGATCATATATGGTCTTCTATTTCTTGGTTTCTCGGTCTAAGCTTTCTCGTCCACACTTCATCGCTTGTGGCACATTGACACGAACCTCCGCTTGACCATCACCATTGCCAACGACCACCAAGTTTTCTCCAACGCCTGCACATACACGAACCATGGTTTTAAATAGCGGGCTATAACGACACAATAGCTGCTATAGCGACCATGCTAAGATATTTGTCACTTTTGTCGTTATATCAGCCAGCTACTCCCGCTATATTGCGCCTTAGTGCCGCTAAATTGCTTAGTTCTAGCTTTGAAATAGCACCGCTATTTCAATTTTAGCTATATAGTAACAATCTAGTTGGTATCTACTTATATTTTGTTGCAAAGTTGGTCTTTTTTTCTTGAAAATTGAACATTTGAGTTTCATGAACCATGTTGTAATATCATATATATATATATATATATATATATATATATATATATATATATATATATATATATATATATATATATATATATATATATATATATTTCTGAACTCATAGAACCTTGGAATCACTACTACAATAATCTTTATGGAGACGAGCATTTAGGATTTCTGGAGGTGGGCAAAGCAACCGCCTCCATTCGAAGGCCTCCGTTAATGCGCAGACCATGGAGGCGGGCACTTTCCCTGCCTCGATTAATCAATCAGAAAACACACAAAAAAAGAAAAAACCCATTGCCAAGCCCACCGAGCCCATCCATAGGCCCGACGAGCCAATCCACGCGCCGTTGCCGCCGCCGCCGCTGCTCATCGGTGCCTACATCCTCGTCGGACCACACGCTACGCCTGCCAGATCTGGCTGCCTGCCGCCGGATCCGGCCTCCAGCGGCCGCATCCGACCTCCGGCCGCTGGGATCCGGCCTCCATCGCCGGGATCTGGCCTCCGTCATTGGGATCCGACCGCCGCCAGATCGGGCCGCATGCCACCACATCCACGTCGATCCGCCGCTGGAGCGCGTGGCGCCCGCTGCCGGGGCGCACGACTCCCGCCGCTTGAAATCGGAGGGAGAGGGAGAGGGAGAGGGAGGAGGGGCACCGTGAGGAGGGAGGGAGAGGGAGGAGGGGCACCGCTCGCATTCGGTCTAGAAGGGAGGACGGGCGCTGTGAGGAGGTAGGAGGGGCGCCGCTCAGAGGTCCATCTCGTAGGGAGAGGAGGTCGTGAGCAGGGGTGCCGTTCAATTTTAGAGGCATGAGAAAGAGGAGTGAAAAAGAAAAACCTAAGTGTCTGTATTTATACTCAAAACCATTATCAGGCCTCGCCTGGGCCTGTTGGGCCTTAGCCTTTACGGAGGTGGGCCTTATAGCGTGCCCGTCTCCGAAAATTGATTTATGGAGGCGAGCTTCTTTAGACAACCGCCTCCGAAAATAGATCATTTTTTGAGGCGTTTGTCTTAAAACGACCGCCTCCGTAAATCGATTTTAGGAGACGGTTATGTTTTGACCGCCTCCATTAGTCGATTTTACAAGGCGGGTAAATTTGACCGCCTCTGTAAATGAAAATGACCGCCTCCATTAATCGCCTAGCATTTTTGGAGGCGGTCAAATTTTGTGACCGCCTCTGTTAATGTTTGGGCACTGTCTTGAAAAATCATTTGTGTAGTAGTGAAACATATTTGTGTTCATCAAATTTTCATGATTGCCATGGTTTTGTGAATTAATACTAGTATTTTTTATGGTTTTTTTATAAACTGCTATCTATCATAGCTCTGCTATACCTTTATAGCTTCCGAAAAAAGATGTTGTTTGCTATAGTCTGTAATTTTAAACTTTGACACAAACACAGTAACATGTTGCACCACCGTGTCCCTTTATCTTCGGTTAGTCATAAGAAAGAACAATTGAACCAAAAGGATTTCACCAACATTCACTAGTAGAGAAACGACTTTTGATCCACTTCGAAATTTGGTTTTAGTCCTGGTATTTTTCGCACTCGGGACTAGAGAAACCTTTAGTCCCTGTTGGTAGCTCCAACCGGGACTAAAGGTCCCTGCCCAATGGCTACTACGGCAGGCTTTTGCTGCAGGGGACCTTTAGTCCCGGTTGGAGCTATCAACCGGGACTAAAGGTTAACTTTTACTCCCGGTTGGTCCCTCCAACTGGGAGTAAAAGTCTACTACCGGCTGGAGGCTCCATCCGGGACTAGAAAGGGACCTTTAGTCCCGGTTGTTATCTCCAACCGGAACTAAAGATAACCTCCTATATACCCCTTCTTCCTCCCTGAGCCCGAGCCACTTCGAGCTCAGTGTTCTTGCTTCATCGCCGGCCTCTCTTCTTTCTCATCGCCAGTAATCACAAGATTTCTTCGATTCATCCATCGATTCTTTGGTTCTAAAGGTTACCAACTTTATACTCTCATGTTTCATCAGTAGCATATCTCATTTTGTGGACTAGATATATGTGGTTTTTTATGATGGATTTTTTTATTTGTAAGCCATTTAAGCTCAAAATCACTTTAAAGTTTACATATTTGGATGAAGGAAGGTTAAAGTAGTTATTCAAAACTAGTATTCACCTTTCATTTCTAGCATGCATAGCACACTTCATGGTTTAGAGATGTAGAGAATTTTAGAGTTTTTTAATTCTATTTGTTTATAAAATGAGAAATTTATATTATATTAAAAATGAGTATAGAGAGTAGATGACAACTGCTTCCGGGTCCTCGGCCTCTCATCGGGTTCCAAAGCGACTGAGGCCGGACCTCCCTCTCATTGCATGCGGTAAGTGTGAGAAGAAGATTGTGATAGAGTACCAGGTGAGGAAGGAGTGTCCCAATAAGGGTCGTATCTTCTACAAGTGTCTGGATCACAATGTGAGTTATTTTGTCGCATTTGATGGTTATGGTTAATTTATACTTATTTTCATGATGATTGTGATTAAAGTTCTAATTTTTTTTAATTTCAGTGGGATGGCACTGGATGTTTAGGCTAGTACTGGGAGGAAGAGTATGTTGAACACGTGCAAAACTCTCTTGCACAGGCGGCTACGGCGGCTGATGAGGCAGTGATCCTACGGAAGAAGCCCATAGATGTTGAACAAACGCATGATCTGTCTGTTTTAGTTGGGATTGGTCATGAAATCCTTATGCTGCTGAAGTGCATTTTAGCTTTAGTTTTTTTAGTGGTAGTTGGGATTGTCTACATTGTAGCGAGACTTTCATAAATTAATACCTTGTGTGGTGGCATGCATGTCGTATAATTAACTAATTATGTTCTAGGTTTTAATATGGTATGTATGTCATGTAATGCAGATGAGCCGGTATTGGATGTATAATGATGATCGCCACTCCCAAAAGTTCATTGAGGGCGTGCATTTTTCTTACGCGTGGCCGAGGCAAACAAACGTGATGGTTTCATGTGCTGCACATGTGCCATATGTAAGAATTTGAAGGAATATGCTAGCTCAAGGAGTCTTCATTCACACTTGTTGAAGTCAGGTTTCATGCCAAACTATATTTGTTGGACGAAGCACGGAGAAACCGGGGTTGTAATGGAAGAAGGTGAAGAAGAACAATGGGACGATGATGACATTATTGCTGAATATGGTGCCTTCAATGATACTGCAATGGGGGAAGCTGAAGAAGAGATAGGGGCAGAAGATGAGCCCGCTGATGATCTTGGTCAGGCCATTTGTGACGCACAAAGAGAATGCAAAAGTGAAAAGGAGAAGATCAAGTTCGAGCGCATGCTAGAGGATCACAAGAAATTGATATACCCAACTTATGATGCGGGGCAGAAAAAGTTGGGTACCACCTAGAATTGTTGCAATGGAACGCAAAGAATGGTGTATCTGACAAGGGATTTGGGGAGTTACTGAAAATCCAAAAGAAGATGCTTCTGAAGAATAACGAATTGCCCGCCACTACATACGAAGCAAAACAGGTAGTCTGCCCTTTGGGATTAGAAATCCAGAAGATACATGCATGTCTTATTGACTACATTCTCTACTATGGCGAGGAGTACGAGAAGTTAGATGCATGCCCAGTATGTCATGCATCGCGGTATAAGATCAGGTGAGATGACCCTGGTGATATTGAGGGCGAACGTCCCACGAAGAAAATCCCTGCCAAGATTATGTGGTATGCTCCTATAACACCACACTTGAAACGTCTGTTCAGAAACAAAGACCATGCAAAGTTGTTGCGATGGCATAAAGATGATCGTAAGGTAGATAATATGTTGAGGCACCCTGCTGATGGGTCCCAGTGGAGAGCAATTGATAGAGAATTCCCGAAGTTTACAAATGACGCAAGAAACTTAAGGTTTGCTTTAAGTACGGATGGTATGAATCCTTTTGGGGAGCAGAGTAGTAGTCATAGCACTTGGCCTATTACTCTATGTATCTACAACCTTCCTCCCTGGTTATGCATAAAGTGTAAGTTTATTATGATGCCAGTGCTCATCCAAGGCCCAAGGCAACCTGGCAACGACATCGATGTGTACCTGAGGCCACTAGTTGAAGAACTTCTACTTTTGTGAAACAGACCAGATGTACGTGTGTGGGATGAGCACAAACAGGAGCACTTTGACCTGCGAGCATTATTGTTCGTAACAATCAATGATTGACCTGCTCTAAGTAATCTTTTAGGACAATCAAACAAGGGATATAATGCATGCACGCACTGTTTCGATGGCATTAAAGGTATATTCTTGAAAAAATGTCGAAAGGTCGTGTACCTTGGCCATCGTCGATTTCTTCCTACGAATCACCCCCTAAGAAAGAAAGGCAAACATTTTAAAGGTAAGGCAGACCACCAGACCAAGCCAGGCAACCGAACTGATGAGGATGTATTCAATATGGTCAAGGATATGAAATTAGTACTTGGAAAGGCACATGGCAGCGAACCTGTTCCGAACGACGCCGACGGTCACGCACCCATGTGGAAGAAGTCCATATTTTGGGAGCTACCCTATTGGCAAGTCCTAGAGGTCCGTAGCGTGATCGACGTGATGCACCTGATGAAGAATCTTTGTGTGAACCTACTAGGCTTCATGGGTGTGTATGGGAAGCCTAAGGACACACATGAAGCATGATAGGACCTGCGGTGTTTGAAAGAATGAGACAACCTGCATCCAGAGAAAACAGATTATGGAAGTCATTACTTAAGTCCTACCAGCTACACTCTTAGCAAAGAAGAGAAGGAAAGCATGTTTGAATGCCTAGCAAGCATCAAGGTACCATCTGGATTCTCCTTGAATATAAAGGGTATAATATATGTGCCAGAGAAGAAATTCCTAAACTTAAAGTCCCATGACTGTCACGTGCTCATGACACAATTGCTTCCAGTTGCATTAAGAGGAATTCTACCTCTAAATGTACGTCTAGCCACCGTGAAGCTATGTGCATTCCTCAATGCAATTTCTCAGAAGGCAATCGATCCAATGGATCTAGCTAAACTACAGAATGATGTGGTTCAATGTCTTGTTAGCTTTGAGTTGGTGTTCCCTCCTTCCTTCTTTAATATCATGACACACCTTCTAGTTCACCTGGTCAAGGAGATTAGCATTCTTGGTCCTATGTTCCTGCACAACATGTTCCCCTTTGAGAGGTTCATGGGAGTCCTAAAGAAATATGTTCACAACTGTGCTTGGCCAGAAGGAAGCATCGCCAAGGGCTATGGAACAGAGGAGATCATTGAGTTTTGTGTTGACTTTATTCCCGACCTTGACTCGATTGGTGTTCCTGAATTACGACACGAGGGGAGACTAAGTGGAAAGGGGACACTAGGGAAGAAACCATATATTGGTATGTAGGACAATTATTTTAATAAAGCACACTACATAGTTCTGCAAAACTCCTCCTTGGTGGATCCGTATATCGAGACACATAAAGATTTGCTCCGATCCGAGTTTATAGGGAAGTCTGAAGCATAGATTACGCATCAGCACATGGAAACTTTCAGCGACCGGTTGCAAAAAGAATGTCAGGATGATGAGAGTATTGATGAGCAACTGTATTTGTTGCTAGGCAGCCATCGTGGCATATCCTCACATACAAAGGGTACGAGATAAATAGGAATACATTTTACATAGTAGCCCAAGATAAAAGGAGCACCAACCAAAATAGTGGTGTCCGCATAGATGCCACCGACCCTAATGGAAATAAGCAAACATATTATGGCCGCATAGAGGAGATATGGAAACTAAACTATGCACCTACTTTTATGGTACCTTTGTTCAAGTGCCAATGGGTAAAGGCAACTAGAGGCGGGGTAGCAGTCGACAACTAGTATGGAATGAGAATCGTGGACCTCAACAATATTGAGTACAAAGACGAACCGTTTTGTCCTTGCCAAGGATGTGAATCAGGTGTTCTATGTTAAGGACATGTCTACAAAACCAAAGAGAGAAAAACAACAACGACCCAATCAATGAGCCAAAGCGCCACATAGTTCTTTCAGGAAAAAAAACATCGTCGGAATTGAAGACAAGTCAGACATATCAGAAGATTATGAAAAGGATGACCGAATTATACCCTTCACAGTGAACAAAGACGCAAGCATTTAGCTAAATGATGAGGACACTCCATGGTTACGGCGTGATCATAACCAAGGGATATACGTTAAGAAGAAGTTCACTACTGTGCCCGCTTGATATATGTAGTGATGTTTAACAGTGTGTATTAGAGGTATTATGTAATAATTATGAATTCAGAGATGTTTATTAGGTGTTTCATTTTTTTCTATGTTCAGATTAAATTTGTGTTTGATGGCGGGATTTCCATGTCGCTTTTGGACAATGAGTGATGAAAAATGAAAAGATTTACGTTAAAATAATGTGAAAACAAATTTCTAATCGAAAACAAAAGTTTTAATGATTTAAATTAAACACTACATTTTTGCATTAACAAAATAGTAATTATTAATGACATTATGTTTCAATATTTATAAGAGAAAACAAAAAACTTTAGGTCACACAATTTTCCTATGTGCAATAAAGCAAAACTAAATCCATATTCTTTTAAAACAATTTTATGCCTTGTATTTAATTTACTGTGCAATTAACAAGACTTTAACATTTTATAGAAAGAAATATATAAAAAATAAATGGAGCTTGAAACGGACGGAAAGGGAAACTGCAGCCCAACTTTAGTCCCGGGTAGATCTACCACCCGGGACTAAAGGTGGGCTGTATTTTTTGCGGCCCGCCAAAATACACCTTTAGTCCCGGCTCGTAATACCAGCCGGGACTAAAGGTAACGGACTAAAGGTCTTTTCGTCCCGAGCGTTTACAGGAGCGAGACTAAAGGTCCCCCTCCTATATAAGGCGGTCGTTTCTTCTTCCTCCTCACTCTTCGTCTTCGTCACCCATCGCCACTACCACCGCCGCCGCCCTCGTCACCGTCGCCCGTGGCCACCTCATCGTCCTTGACCTCACCGCCGCTGGACCCGGCGCCGATCTTCTCCTTCCCGACCTCGAACGCGCTCTTCGACTGCGCGTGGTGCGAGTCCCACGACTCCCTCTGCGCCGCCACCTCCAGGAACGGCTCCGTGCGCCTCTTCGACGCCGCGCGGCTCCCGCCGCCACAGAACCCCATGCACCTCCTCCGCGAGCACATGCGGGAGGTGCACGGCCTCGACTAGAACCCCAATGCCGGCCGCCCCGCGCGCCACCAACGCCGCCGGCCCCAACGTACTGTGTATTGATATATATAAATTTGTTATATATATATATATTAGAGAGTTATAAATTTGTATTGTTATATATATATATTTGTTATATATATATATATATACATATATTAGAGAGTTATAAATTTGTATTTTTATATATATAAATTCGTTATACATCTATATTAGAGAGTTATAAATTTATATTGTTATATAGCTAAATTTGTTATACATATATATTAGAGTTATAAATTTATATTGTTATATATATAGATTTGTTATACATACATATTAGAGAGTTATAAATTTGTATTGATATATATATATATATATATATATATATATATATATATATATATATATATATATATATATATATATATATATATATATATATATATATATATATTTGTTATACATATTAGAGAGTTTTAAATTTATATTGTTATATATAAATTTGTTATATATGTCACTTGCCAATAAATATTTTTAGGAAATAAGAAATCAAAGTTATGCTTTAGAGACTTGAATTTCAAGTGTAGTTATTTAATTAATTTTAAGCACAGGACTCGATCCATTTTATAGATATATGATTTTTATTTTTTATAGATATATCTAATGGTGTAAAAGCTAGATGACTACCCCGAGAGACAACATGGATGAAGAAATAATGGATATTATCAACACCAGCACTCAATTTGCCGATGGTGACCAGCAGGATGTAGATGACGGGAGTCAATACCTGGCTCTTGAAAATAAGCAAGAAAATATTGTGCAAGAAAATACTGGCGAGGTATATATATTTGAATATTATATATATATATATATATATATATATATATATTTGAATATCTATCATCTATTATGTGTACATATGATATTTATTAATTCTTTTTTTATACGTAGCCCTCTGGATCGATGACCACAACGGCGAAAAGTAAAAATATTTGAGGCCCAAAAAAGCCATTGGAGGGGCGCTACATAATATCGGAATTCAATATCGAGACAGGCGAACCACTTGGTCCATATTCAAGGAAATTCGTACACCACTGTGGGTACCTTGTAAGGGACAGACTTCCGATCAGTGTCCATGAATGGAAGCAAAAGATCAACGAGCCTCATGTTAGTTTTGTCTCTGATCTTGATAAGAATTTAATTTGAGATGATATCCTTCAACATTTTATGTTGCAAGCGGATGATTATGATGATATCAATGATGATGAATTGAAGGAGCTAGTTCGAAAGTGGGCTATGAAGAAGATGGCCACACAATTCCAGACTTGGAAGAAATCCCTATACATGAAATACGTCAAGAAGAACCTAACGTTTAATTTCAATACTAGGGGCCCGCTCGCGAAGTTGAGGCCCTACTAGAATGATTTTGTACAGTATAAGACATCGGAAGAGGGTGAGAAATGGGTAAGAAGGAACCAAGAGAATGCCCAACAGAAGGTATACTACCATGGCATAGGATCATGTGGCTACGCGACTGTCATTCCCAAGTGGGAAAAAATGGAAGCGGACATTCTTGCCAAGGGTATCACACCAGAATCACTCAATTGGCCTAAACGCGCGAAGAATTAGTTTTTCACTCATGGGGGAAGACTCGACCTAGAGACCAGGAAGCTGGATCATGGCCCAAAACTCGAAAGAGCAACGCAAAGATTTTCTTATGCTCTACAAGCTAAAGCTATTGGTGCGTTCAGGCCCAACAGAGAGAAGGATGAACTGACATATGCCATCGGGACTGCTGAACATAGTGGCCGAACGAGAGGTTTAGGACAAAACATTTCTTGGGAGCATGGTTTCCCTAACGATAGATATACCTATAGAAGCCGACAGAGAAGGAAGGATGAGGAAGCAGCACGGATCAGCAGGTTGGAGGAATATGTTCGTGAGTCACGGGAGGCGTTGCTTCAAGCATAGGAGCGCAAAAAAGACATGCAAGCTAGAATGCAGGAGGAAATCATAAAGCAAGTACAAATAGCAATGAGTGCCCAAAGGCAGGCATCAGATCTAGGAATCAACATTAATATTAGCCCCCTGATCAGTTGAAAAGCAGCTGCGCTTCCACGGAGTTGCCAAATTAAGATGATGCAATGCTACGTTTCCCCATGGATGACATCACTACACTATTTACATCATGTGAGCTACATATTCCAAAAGGGAATGCCACAATCATGGTGGCTCTCGGTGTTTTTTCTCCTCCAGACCCTACCAAGACACCAAGAATCCATGGGGCAATAATACCACCTGGATATATTAGTGTCTCAGTGGATAGAGTTAACAAAGGTTTTAGTGATCTGGCTCTTGACATTCCAGGAGGTGATGGAGAGAAGACTCTAGGAGAAGCAGAGAAGACATTCATACTATGCCACAAGCGCTACATCATTATTCCCAGGGTCTCTAGTCCACCGCCGCTTCCTCAACTGCTAGACAATAGGTGCGGACAAAAGTGAATGAAACAATTTTTCACTAATTTTCTATTGACATGCATGATTAATAATAACAATTTCTTATACCTAATTATTCTTTTTTGTACTCACACAGCAGGGCCTCCGCCAACCTAAGTCCAATTATTCAATCTCCAGATCATCATAGTGCTCTAGGCAATGATTATGCAATGCCGCCACCGTCGCCACCTCCAAGGAGGTCTCCAACGCCTCCAAGGAGGTCTCCAACGGCTGCCCCGCCTCCCTTGATGACCAAGAAGCAGCCAGCTCAGGGTCCGCCCTGCAAACAAAGCTGTTGGCCCACCAGTTAGCAAAAAAGAAAGCCTTCTCTAATCCAGTTATTCCCCAAAAACTGTCTTACGAGAAAAGTGAAAATGAATTAAATATTGTAGTACAAAAAGATGTGAATAGATTCTTCAAAAAAGTAAGAAAGCAACGAGAAGCGAGGGAGAACCCGGAGAAACCGTACTTCTACCTACCTCCAGATCTTCTAAGAAAGAAGGTGGACTAGAAAAAGCGGGAATCTCAAAAGACCCTGTCAAAGTCGGACTACGACCGCTCTCTCACCAAGTCATTTGAGGCGACACAGAAAAAGACTAGAGCAGGGAAAGGTGTTGCACAACTCGGACAACAATCGCAACAATCAGTCCCCCCTCTTGTCATTCGTAATGAATATGGTTCAAACTTAGACTTACTGGACGTCGATTTTGAGGACCTGGTTCGGTTTTACGAGGATACTGGTTTGGACCTTGCCCAAGTGCTCGCTGAAGGACCATCTGCTCCGAAAGTGGATCCTTGGAAGAAATTTGAACATAGAAAGAGTCTATACAAATGAAAGGTTCTAATATGGCTAGAGGGGGGTGAATAGCCTATTTAAAAATCTACAAATCAACTAGAGCAATTTGATTAGTATGACAAATAGCGTAATGCAAACTTGCTCTAGCTCTACAAGGGTTGCAAGCCACCTATCCAACAATTCTAGTTGCAATGATTACTTAGGCACACAAACTTGCTATGTAATTACTCACTAAGAGCTCTCAACCTTGCTACTCTAAAGAGCTCAACTAGATGAATATAAATAATAAAGCAAGCTCTCAATTCTAATTACACTAAAGAGCTTGTGTCAACTAGTTTGCAAGAATGTAAATAAGTGAGTAAGGTGATTATATCGACGTGTAGGGGATGAACCAATCACAAGATGAATATATAGCCAATCACCGGGAGAATGCCAAAGACAAGAGACAATCGATTTTCTCTCGAGGTTCACGTGTTTGCCAACACGCTACGTCCCCGTTGTGTCGACCAACACTTGGTGGTTCGGCGGCTAAGAGGTGTTTCACAAACCTCATCCACACGATTGGACACCGCAAGAACCGACCCACAAGTGAGGTAACTCAATGACACGAGCAATTTACTAGAGTTACCTTTCGACGCTCCGCCGGGGAAGGTACAACTCCCCTCACAATCACCGAAGGCGGCCACGAACAATCACCAACTCGTGCCGATCCTTCACCGCTGCTCCAACCATCTAGGTGGTGGCAACCACCAAGAGAAACAAGCGAAATCTGCAGCGCAACACGAATACCAAGTGCCACTAGATGCAATCACTCAAGCAATGCACTTGGATTCTCTCCCAATCTCACAATGATGATGGATCAATGATGGAGATGAGTGGGAGGGCTTTGGCTAAGCTCACAAGGTTGTTATGTCAGTGAAAATGTGCAAGAGTTATCCCTTGAGCCGGCCATGGGGCTATAAATAGAGCCCCCATCAAATAGAGCCGTTATACCCCTTCACTGGGCAAAACACGCTCTGACCGGATGCTCCGGTCAAACCGACTGGACGCTGGCCCTCAGCGTTCGGTCGCCCGATGGACGCCACGCGTCACCAGCTTCAAACGTTGTTCGTCAGATTTCAATGGCTACGAAGCTGACCGGACGCTCCGGTCAAAACTGACCGGACGCTGAAGCTCCAGCGTCCGGTTGTTTCCAGTAAGCTCCCTGAGGCATATTTTTCCGACCGGACGTGTCTGGTCCACCTTGACCGGACGCAGCCAGTGTCCGGTGCTCAACCCTTAGCCACTGTGCAGACCCGTCAGTTTGACCGGACGCAGAAACCAGCGTCCGGTGCATCTCAGGTCCAGCGTCCGGTGCAACACCGAAACTGGCGACCTCTCTGCCAGCTCGACCGGACGCAGCCTTTCAACGTCCGGTTGCTGAGTGACCCAGCGTCCGGTCAGTAGACCGATGCTAGCATCATTTCGACCAACTCCATTTCAACTCTAACTTCTTCACCCTTGCTCAAATGTGCCAACCACCAAGAATTTTGCATCCGGCGCAATAGAAAATAGGCATTTCATTTTCCCGAGAGAGGGACCCAAACCCATCTCAACCCTGTAAACACCTTGCACACATGTGTTAGCATATTTTCACAAATATTTTCAAGGGTGTTAGCACTCCACTAGATCCTAAATACATATGCAATGAGTTAGAGCATCTAGTGGCACTTTGATAACTGCATTCCGATACGAGTTACACTCCTCTTAATAGTACGGCTATCTATCCTAAATGTGATCACACTCACTAAGTGTCTTGATCACTAAAACAAAATGGCTCCTACATTTTATACCTTTGCCTTGAGCCTTTTGTTTTTCTCTTTCTTCTTTTCCAAGTTCAAGCATTTGACCATCACCATGCTATCACCATTGTCATGATCTTCGTCATTGCTTCATCACTTGGAGTAGTGCTGCCTATCTCATAATCATCTTGATAAACTAGGTTAGCACTTAGGGTTTCATCAATTAACTAAAACCAAACTAGAGCTTTCAACAACCCTGAGGCCTTAGGTGAACTGGGTACACAAATATACCTGCTAAACAAGTGGTACATGGCGGCGTGTGAACAGGAAGAGACCTTTGTTTCTGTCAGAGTTAGAAACCAACATTACTTCCGTGGCGATGACGTTATATATGTCGAGTTTTTAGAATTACACAAACTATGCCACCTGGACTCTCTCGATAAAAGTCTCATTAGCTGCTATTGTCTGTAAGTGTGATTATTTTCTACTATTAAAGTGTATGTATATAAAGCTACATGTATATATATAAATTATATATCCTCACACTATATTTTAATATATGTAGATATGAGATGATAGAACTCAAAAAGAGAAAGGATAATGATGTTGGTTTCGTTGATCCAAATGTCTTATTCAAACACCCTAATCCCCCGTCTGAATGGAAAGCTGAACTCGAGAAAAATCTCATGAGGTTCTTAGTGAACCAACAAAACAAGGACATACTCTTTCCCTACAACTTCAAGTGAGTGTTAAATAATTAATGTCGATCATATGGACATTTATTCAATTATTTGCTTATAAGCTAAGCTATCTCTCTCCCATATATATATATATATATATATATATATATATATATATATATATATATATATATATATATATATATATATATATATATATATATATATAGAACTACTATCCTATAGCTGGCTGCAGAATAACTTATTCTGTAGCCACTTTGAGTTACGATAATTACTATGTTAATTTACGAGATTTACAGTAACTCCTTACTAAGTGGTTTACTATAACGTTATGGTAAATATTCCCATGTGTTATAGTAACCCAACTATCGTAAATATGTATTGACATTATGGTAAATTAGTATATAAAATTATGGTAAATAGAGGTGGCTACAGAATAACTTATTTTGTAGCCGGCTGCTGAATAGTCTCTCCCTATATATATATATATATATATATATATATATATATATATATATATATATATATATATATATATATATATGTTGACTCTAGTTAATGTCAATCATATTTGTGTATAAAAACATATGCATCAATCACTGGATATTGATGGTCATCGATATGACCAATAGTCGGTTGAGCATCTTAGACTCGTTAAGAAAATAGCAAACAGAGTACCAAGACATGATAGATATTATCCAAGGGTAATTTGGTCTCTCTACCAACTATATATACCCCGATCTCTTAACTGCAATAATTATTAAAGGCCAAATTAATTTTTTATTTTATTGGGCGCAGTGTTTGGAAAAGTTTCATTGAGGAACACCACATGAAACATTGTAAAGCGCCACTGGATGTAATCACACACAAAGTAAGTACTAGCTATATATATATATGTATGTATGTATGTATAATTCAATTAACACCATGCATGCTTTCAATTCACCGGATCTTTTTTCTCGTAAAAGTGGGTTCTGAGGCAAGAACAGAGAGTCAACTACTGCGGATACTATGTTTGCGAGTTCATCATGGTGTACTAAAAAAGAACTACTGAAGAGATCCTCAAAGTACGTTATATAAATATATTCATATATTCATAATTTCTTTTATTGCTCATATTTATAAGTAATCTCGTGACCAACATATATATATATATATATATATATATATATATATATATATATATATATATATATATATATATATATATATATATATATACTTTTCCTTTAACTTTTATTGAAGACTCTATGGTTGAAGGAAAAAGTCATACGACGTGACCAACTGAAAGCAATTCAAGAGACCATAGTAGGATTTCTTAATGACCAGGTCTTAAACCCCGCCGGTGAGTTCTACAATGACATGAACGAAACATGGAAGCCAAACCAGATGGAGTGAATTTGTTATCCCAAGGATATGATAGAATATACAATGCAAGCTTTATTTGTAATATATACATACATATTATATGTACATAAAATAACGTACAATATATGTATATGCATGTAATATATACGTTAGTTTTATACTTTAGTTTGTACAAAATGTTCGAACATTATAAGCGTGTAGAATACGTATATTATTAGCAGCGTAGAATGCGTATTCGAAAACCTATTCGAAAACCAAAACGAATCATCAATTGAAAATAGAAACAAAAAAAGAAAAAAAAGAAAATATTTAGTCCCGGTTGGTAATACCAACCGGGACTAAAGGGTCGGCCCACGTGGCCAGACCGGGAGGCCTCTTTAGCCCCGGTTGGTATTACCAATCGGGACTAAAGGTGGACCTTTAGTCCCGGACGAGAAACCAGGACTAAAGAGGGACCCTTTAGTCCCGGATTCATACTCCCGGTTGAAAAACTGGAACTGAAGAGGTTTTCCAAACAGAAATACAGCTTGTTTCTGTACCGGTGATTGACAATCACTCGTCACCACAAAGGGCAAGCTCACATCCTTGTCATCGCAGACGTGCTGTGCCAGGCATCACCAGCCTCCTAGCTAGCTAGTGATAGAGAAAAGAATGTAACAAATGTTTTGGGAAGAAACGTACTGCTTCCTGCAGCTGTGTGATGCATGAGAACCTTATTCCTGAGATAAAGCTGCTGGCATCTAGCCCATTCATGCATATCTCTGACGAGTGTCGATCGCTCGCTTTTGATAGATGTTGGGTCCTGCTTGGCCCCTACACGTATCATATCAACCTGCAATTCTGTGGGCTAGCAGAACGTTCATTGCCCCTCAAAAAAAAAGAACGTTCATTGTGTTTACCTTTACTAACACATGCTGTTTGTATTATTTAATTTGTTGCCCAGGTCGGCAAAAGCTATATATTTCCTTTATATATGTTTGAGAAAGAAAGTATAGGAAGACCGCAATTTTTTAGATTTCATGGAGGACCACAATTCATCTTAGTTTATGTGTATTTTGTCCTGGGATAAGTTCGCCTTGTAAACATGCATGCATGTGGCTCAGTTTAATCGTATCTTAGTTGACGCATTAGGTGTGGAAACATGATTAGACCAATTGCAGGTCTGCTAAAGCTGCTACTCGCCTAGCACGTTTAGCTTTCGGCTGGGTCAAGTTAGAGGTATAGTCGTATAGATGGATCCATGCACGAAACACACGTAAATAAAGCATGATGTGCCAAACAGTGCAAGGGTGTCTGCATGGCCAGGCAACGGATCGGATTACCTATCTGCAGGGGCACATTTTGCACCATCCAATACTATTGATGTTACTGTCTTAAGCATATGCATGAGCATGACCAAAAAAATAATTAATAAGCCTCTATTTAGGCTAGTTTTACCAACAACTTCATGAGTTATTGTGAGCTGTTTTTCTGCCAAATATTTTTTTCAAAATAACTTCATAAGTGAAGCTTCTTCTTTTATGCTCTCACTGAGGAAGAGGAACGGAGAGAGACGAAGCTAAAAAAGTAGCTTTTTACAGCTCTCTTTCCCTTATTTTCTTCTCTCAACCATATATGAAGATGTTGGTGAAACTTTGTCAAACAATTTTTTTCCAAAACAACTCAGCTTCACCGAAAAAGCTGCTTGTAAAGTTATTTCTAAAAAAGAATAGCTTCAATGGTAAAGCCGAGTTGTGCCAAATGTGACAAGGGGCGGAGCCAGGATTAGAGTACAGGGGGGCAATGGACAAACAAAGTATAAGGGTGTGGGTGGGTAAACGCATCTACTTTTTACTGGATCTGTCCCTTAAGAACTTAATCGATTTTCTAACTCTGCTTGTTGTTGATCAATTGCAACATTAAACCCATCTACATCTACTCTGTAATGGTGAAATTGGAAAGAGAAATTTAGATTTACTAGTGACTGTTAATTAGATAAGAGAATATAACTGGATGATTTATGATTATGGATTACCTGCTGCTGCTGGTGGACGGCAGTCGGTGGTGGGTGTCAATTTTGGACAGGCGGTGGCGCGGACGTGGTGGCCGGTGGCGTGGCGTGGCGTCTCACGTCGGACTCCAGTCTCCCAGCCCAGCAGTACCAGCGCGGCGCAGCGGTGTCCGGCGAACTGGCGAAGGAGAAGACAGGAAGACGAACAGCAGCGTTTCGGCGAGAAACGAAAAAAGCCAGAGCCACGACGCCTTGACGCTACGTAATCCAAACAATAATGAAGGGAGCAGCAGCAACTAGATAGGCCTAAATAGGCTGCTTCCTATTGGGCCTCAAATACACTTAACGTTTGGAATGAAACAGCCAATACGTACATGTGTTGCTAAAAAAAAGCTAATACATACATGTATTGATGTATATTGACTATATATAATTAGGGCGGGACAATATACTCACGCCTCGCCAACTCGCTCGACTCGTGGCTGGCTCAGCTCGGCTCGACTCGGCTCGTTTGAACTTTTTCACGAGTTGAGCGGAAAGTCTAGCTCGCTATTTTAACGAGCCAGCTCACGAGTTGAAACGAGCTAAGGCCTATCAGTCCACGACCATGAATCTAGAAGATGATGATGCTGACCTAGAAGTGTACACTTATTCTATTGGTATGTAATCCTTATTTTCAACTGTTTCATATGAATTTTAATTTTATAATTGTTGTGTTACTTAAATGTTGATTTTATGGATTGTTTTCCAGGGAGAAGATGATGATGCTGACAATGAATCTGTGGAATTTCCTAAGTTTGTGGTGGCAAGCAACTCATTAGTATGGTGGAACTGCATAATCATGGATGGACCAGCTATGTTGCATGGTTGATACTTTTGATGAACCCGATATGTACTAATTATGTATGGTTGTATAATGGTGGACATTACCTTCTGAAATTAATGTAGCATAAATATTATAAACATGTATGTCCTATTTTTTTAGTAGCTCGCGAGCTAAACGAGCCAGCTCGAGCTCGGTAACGAGCCAAGTTGCCCCTCTGGCTCCTAATACTAACGAGCTCGGTAACGAGCCGAGTTGTCCCTCTAGCTCCTAATATTAACGAGTGGCTCGTTAGCCTAACGAGCCAGCTCGAGCTGGACCGAGCCGAGCTGGCTCGATATCCGGTCCTACATGTAATAGAGGATTAGCAGCGTGTCCGACGGTCCTACATTAAACCCATCTACATAGCTTTTGTTATGTACCTAGCTTTTGCTTGTTCAAATTATAAGTCACTTTGGCTTTCTAGGTACATACTTTTGCTATGAATTTATACTTTTTTTTTCAAAAATCGCTGGCAGAACTTCTATAAAGCAAATATATTAATAAAGGAGACGATATATCTATACATAGTGTAGTAAAAGTTATATATAAAAAAGTTAAATAATTTATAATTTAGAACGATGGGAGTAATCCCAAGCCTCACTACATCATACATGCTACTATGCTAGACTACTAAGCCTGCCCCTTGATCCCAGCATGCTTGGGATTTGGTGGTGTAATGTCGATTACTGGCTTGTACTAGTTTGCTTGAGCTTTCACGCTTCCACGTTGGCACATGGGGGATGCATGATCCTTGGCTGAGGGGGGTGCACATGTGGTAAATGTGAGGTGATTAGTACTAAATTTTTTTTTTTTTTTTGCTGTGGGTGCATTTGCACTCCCTATGGGGTACGTAGCTTCGTCCCTGCTTGGGGCGCCTCGGTGGTTCCTCGAGCGAAGCGGCGCCCACACATACCCATCTGAGGTGCCTCGGCGGTTAGGACCGCGAAGGCCAAGGGGAGACTTCCCCACGGCGCCGCACGCCTTCAGCTTTCCTGGGGCTAGGGCCAAGGACGAGGCATCGGCGTTCTTCCAGCAGGGCGCGGTTCGCCGCCATCTTCTTCTACTATGTCAACAAGGGCAACATCGCCTGGTTTGCCACCAACTCCGCCCTCGTCTGGGAAACTGCCCCGCACTTCACTCAGCCCCAACACTTTCGGCCCCGCGTGGTGCAATGCAGCCTCGGCCCCTCTGACGTGGAACGTCCCTCCTCTGGCTGATGCACGCGACCCCACCTCCCTCTGCCCCGACACAACCTCTTCACTGCACCACCGGCCCAGCGTGGCATGGTGCAGCACTGCTGCCTCTAGGCACGGCCCCTCTTCGGTGGCGTGGAACCCTCTTCATAATCGGACCCTGCTAGGTAAGACGGCACCGAGATTCTATTTTATAATTATATACTCCTTTTTTTATGACCCCCTGTTATTGGCGTTCTTGAATAGTCGTATGAATCATGTCCTTTTCTGTGTTGATTTTATGGGGTTGGATTGGATCGTGGCGGCGCAGTCGGAGTTGTTGCAGAACAGTGATTACTGTTGAGGTAAAATATTGAAATTTTGTGCCCTAGCTTATTCCAATGGCGGCAAGGCCTTTCTTTTCCTTCGTATTAAATTTAAATTCATTGTTATGGCAGTTTGTCTCTCCATCGAAATATTCTCATATATACTCAGAAAAGCTTGTCCACCTTCCTTACTGTTACTTTGTGAATGATTATAAATAGGTATTGAATCATACCATATTTATCAGGGAGAAGTTACACTGAAAATGCCTCATAAGATAAAATAATGTTGAGTACCAAATTATTATGCTGCATATGAAACAGCTAAATTGAATAAGATTTGCCTTAATTCTGCTTAATATTCATAATGTCAATTCTCGATTGCTTTGATGTAGAAAAATCAAGAAGCTCCTGATCCAGGTTGCCCACACAAACGAGCTGACTATGGCCTTCCGGAGGACAGATTTATTTGCTCCCAATTCACGCCAGGCTGTTGAATAAAGGTGAAAGATAATCCAGCTTTATTTGTAGCAGTCTTGCTCAGATTCATTAGTTCATATGCTCTGGTCCTACGAGCTCTTGTTTGATAAAAGAGCAGCCTTTTCATTCATTTGTTCGTAAAAGGCACATTGGTTTAATGAGGCATGACTCTCGTGCAGCTTCAAAAAAATTGGGATGTTGCCATGCTAAGGTATTAGCTTTTTCGTTTTTGTTGTTTCAGTATCTGGTATTGGCTTTCTAAAGGATCAATGTCGACTATCTCTTATCAGAAGAAATGCACGTTCAGCAGTAGTACACTGCTGCAAAAGCTACGAAATTACAAGATTAACAGGTTAAGAGTCAAAAGAAGAGCAACTTTAATACCCCTAACTCTAAATTTGATGCACCAAGGAAAGGCAAAGGTCCAGAGATCACTCGTCAAACATATTACCAACCTTATCCTCATAAAGGTTTTGTTTTCTTCATTATTGTTTTTTATGCAACCAGCCAAGGTTTTGTTTATCAGCATTTGCCATCATGCTGCTGCTTTTTAGGTGTAGCATTTTCCAATTCTCATTATCAACAAAAGCCTTCCGCATCCTCAGGTAACCTCCCTACCTCTCTCGCTATGTGTGCACATGTATCAAGTGTATGGTTGTGTAACTATGTAACAAATACTTTGAACTTTGTAGGTCAAGAAAACAATCTTGTGTATGCTGAACTTTCTTGTGCCTTTCATGACAATTTGTCCAAAGATGGTGTCTCGGTAAATATTCCTCTCATATGGGCTCTCAATATAAATTTTATTCTTATATATTATTTTACAACCTCCGATATTCGCTGTGGTGAATTTTGGTTTAGGATTTGGATGGCAGAGGTTTTTCACAGTGTTATATATCACATAATTCAGAGAGGTGGAGATGCTGGGAAAATTACAATGGGAGCCAAAAAGTTGAAGTTGGAAAAAGGGATCCTTTGGATAATTATGTTCGGAGGGGTCCTAGAATAGTGGACACCCAAGCAAGATCTTTGCTGATTTATTCAAGGCGGTCAAAAAGGCACATGTCTCTGAAAAAACATAAGAAATGTGGTTCATTTGATACCTCACCATTTCTTTGATACATTCCACAAGTAAGTTTTGTTTTGGTTCCCCATTTCTTTGATACCTCACCACAAAAAAATGACTTTTTTGGTTTCTTTAGTTTACACGAATGTAAATACAACTGAGTTCCTTAATGATTGAACTACAGTTTATATCCTTGCTCAAATCTCTATATAATACCCTTATTACCTTTGGAGGTCTAATCTAACGTTAAAAGAAACCATTGGAGTCTACACAAACACCTGACGTTCTTGGTCTTGCAGGTATGACCTAGCAAAAAAATTTTGCATAAGAGAAGAAAGTATTGAGAATACAACCCACACAAACACACAACCAAACATATACTGAATTGGTTTTGTTTAGAATGCTATAGTGATAGGTTGATTGTATAACATGATGAATTTATTACCACAGATGAATATAAACCTAAATGTTGGAGAAAATGGAGAAGAGGAATTGATAAGGACAGAAGAAAAGAGTTTGATGGGATCCTCATTTATTTCTGGTGGAACTTATGGAAAGAACGGAATCCAAGAACATTTCAACAAAAGGAGCTACAACCCCCATTGAAGTGGCCTACCAAATCAGGGAAGATGTTCAGCTGCAGAGCATAGCGTTTAGAATTGATCAAAATGGATGAGGAAGAGGTGTAGAAACGGTGCTTTTCAACGCCTCAACGACACTCAGTTTTTTCATAAACTTCTGTTCTTAGTAAAGCTCTATTCAAGTTAGGTCGTCCGGGTAGTTCTTTTGGTGTTTGCTTTTTCCAGGTTTCCTCTATCCCCTGTTGTGTTTTCAGGTTTTAGATTCCTACTAGAGGTTCCTTTCCTCTTTGTATTTTTGTATATACCCATTTGTTATCTTTTTTTCTACTAATATATTTCGACAAAGCTTTTGCCAACCCTTCCAAAAAAAATAATATGGACTTTAAAACAATGATGTCTACTGTACCAAATAGTTAAGAGGTACACTGATTTCCAGACTGTATACAGTACAGCAGAATGCGCTTTCTTATATAAGCTACATCAAAACCACTCAACTTACAGGAAGGGAGCAGGGGCGATATAAATTTATGGATGGCCAGGAGGAAGATCTTGGGCCATGAACGCTCGGGGTCAATGCTTTAGATTTTCCCTAGACCATGTAGAAGCATCGATCTTCGTTTAGATTCCAAAAAGAATACTACAAGCCCCTTAACCATGGTGATTTTATTTCTAATTTCAAATATTCATATATATCCTGATTTCCCTTTTTAAATTGTTTTCCATTCCTATTGTATTTGGTGTGTGCCACTTTTAACTGATTTCTACAGGTTGATTCACCATGGTCTGAAGGTGGGTGAAACTAAGGAATTCATTTGAAACCTGCTTTTAACTCATGTCAGATGGAGGCAATATTTTACATCAGTTTAGGCTACCCGAACTGTTTGACATTGTTTAGCAACAAAAACAAATTAATGGTTATCTGAAATAAAGGCTATAGCATAGAAAACCTACTTGAGATTGCTTCAGTGCTGGTGGAGCCCTGTTAAAATAGTGAAGGATTTATTGAATTTGCTTGAAAAATATTGTCTCATTATACATCAGAGACTATCTACTATACATAATCAAATGCTTCTGTTGGTCCAATATATGTTTTTTATGATTCAATATGATATATGATAATTGTTAAGATACCAGGATAAATGCCTAATAAAGGAACAAGTCATAAATGGTTAAGATGATTTTTTATCACGTAAATGTGTCACCGCTCATACAAAAAATTCGTCATCGCAATGCATGACAAATCACGATATAGACACGTAGGTGTTGCACGTGTATTTGCACTAGTGTGAAGGAAATATTCGGTGTTTCATGACACGACAAAAGCCGACGTTAGTTTCTCGCGAATCATGCGTATACGTCTATACAGTGTGGATTTTAACGAGCTAGAGCACGGCCGGATCGCGGACTATTTCCACTAGACCACATAGATCGCTTCTGGAACCATCTGATGCATTTCGCCGCTAGCTTGTATGTTGGCACATAAAGAAAATGCATCACATTTGTATGTATGGCCGTGCTTTCTCTAGCTAGGATTAATACTCGACTTACGTACCATGCAGCCATATGGCCACCAGCATGCCCACCTCCCACCACCCACCTGAATTAGGACATAGTAGAGCATGCATGTTCTCAAATCTTATAAGAGAATATATTTATGTATAATATATGTAGTCTAGAAAATTAAACAAGCAATACATAGCAAAAGTTATGTATCTAGAAAAGCTAAAACGTTTATAATTTGGAATGAAGTGAGTATAAAAGAAAGTGTAACGGTGGTGTGTCGGACGCACCAACGCACTAGTGAAGATTGACATGCCATTAAAAAAACCATGAGGGCACATGTTTTATGCAAGCCTTACTAATTTCCGATACAATAATAAATTCTTTAATAGAATGGATATCCCATGGGTCAGTTTGGTGTGGGAGAAGCATTATAAGAATGGGAAGCTGCCAAACCACGTAAGAAAAGGATGATTTTGGTGGAGGGGCAATTTGAAGCTATTGCACAAATTTAAGACTTCCACCACAGTTACCATTGAAGATGGGCAGATTTGTTTCTTTTGGACTGATAACTGGATGCCTCAAACTCCAGCAGTGACAGCCCCTGAACTATATTCTTATGACAAAAACAAGTCAATCTCTGTGCAAAAAGCAGTAAGCAGTGATATCTTCTCTGAACTTTTCCTCTCCCAGTCTCCCAAGTGGTAGTGGCACAAATGTAGAATCTGCAATCCAATCTGCTCACCATCAACTTATCAGATGGAAAAGACAAATGGAGTTACACTTGGGTTCACACCTATTCTCTATTGGATATAATATGAGCTTGGCCCATATAATATTTAATAAATCAAATAAAACTCTATGGTATGTAACATTAAGTGTTGTATGGTTTAATACCATATGGGATTTTGACTGAACGCTGACTCAGCTTATAAGGTTAGAAATTATTCATCTAAATTGAGAAGCAGAGAAAATGACAAAGGCGTGCCACACGCGCGCGCGCCACCGGTCGGGCCGGGCCATGGGCACGGGCGCGGGCCGAGGCGGTTCTTCCCAGTGATTGTCTGTGGAACAGCAAGGCGTCTTCTTCCTAGTGATCCGTTCGTGAGACTATATTGCGAACATCGTCCTGCACCGACTGTGGTCCACGACTTCGAGCAACGCACTATGTCGACTAGTGCGAATGGAGCCTCCGATGCCCTCGGCATGGGACCCTCCACTGGGTACAGTCTAATCTTTCTGATTACTGTAATCTACGCTTTTACTGTAATTATCTGTATATCATATCTGCATGCTGTAGCGTTCGTTAGAGATATACACATGCATATATGTGTCGTCACAAACCTGCTGATGTTATTTTTCTAGATTAAACAGATAATGAAAATACCTAATTTTCTAACAATCCAAAAACCTAATGTTAGGCAAATTTCTGTTAGTGGTTTTGCTGCTGCTTTGAAGCCAAATCATTTTGATGACAAGAATTTCATGATATGGCGTGTCAAGATGGTATTTTGGTTGACTGCGATGAACTGCTATCACGCCGCACAGGGGAAGCCTGAACAGTTTACTCTTGAGGAGGAGAAAAAGTTCTTGGCTACCGATAACCTGTTTTGAGGCGCTATGATCAGTGCACTTCATCCCAAGTATGAGAAAAACTACATATCTTGCATATCAGACAAAGAGTTATGGGATGCTCTTGAGGCAAAGTTTGGAGTTTCTGATACTGGCAGTGAGTTGTACCTTATGGAGCAGCTGTATGACATAAAATAGTTAAATACCGTTATGTGGTCGAACAGGCTCATGAGATACAGGCGCTAGCAAAGGAACTAGAACATTTCCCATGTTTGTTGCCCGTTAAGTTTGTGGCCAGCGGTATAATCGCTAAGCTGCCACCTTCTTGGAGGGACTTTGCTACTTCTCTAAAACATAAGAGACAAGAGTTTAGCGTGGCTGAGCTTATTGGATCTCTTGATGTTGAGGAGAGGGCGAGAGCACAAGACAACCGTGGAAAATGAGTTGAGTCTTCCGCCATCAATATGGTGCAGAAGAAAAACTCATTTGCATCTCGTAATAAAAAAGAAGAAGAACATGCAAGAGAACAACAATACAAAGCCTAAGTAAACTACACAGTTCAAGAAGAAAAACAACAAGAAAGGTGGATGTTGCTTTGTTTACGGGAGTGATGAGCATTGGACAAGTGCGTGCCCAGACCGCAAATATAAGCAAGAAAAGAAATCAGCAAACATGGTGATTAGCGAGACTAGAGGAGGAACATCTGGGTATGGTAATTCATTACCTTTTGTTCTTTCAGTTTGTCTTTCACCTGAGTGGTGGATGGACAGCGGTGCTAATATTTATGTGTGTGCTGATATTTCTTTGTTTACTTCCTATCAGGCTAGTAGGACTGGAGCCTTGCTAATGGGAAATGATTCGCATGCGCGTGTTCTTGGTGCTGGTACGGTCATTCTAAAGTTTACTTTGGAAAAGGCGGTGCTATTAAAGAACGTGCAGCATGTCCTCTCTATCAAGAAGAATCTTGTTAGCGCTTCCCAAATGTGTCGCGGTGGCTTTAAAATTGTGCTTGAGTCTAATAAATGTGTTATGTTGAGACATGAAATATTTGTTGGAAAATGTTATGATTGCGGAGGCTTGTTCCGCTTATCTTTGCTTGATGATGTGTGTAATAAAGTGGTGAACAATGTTAATATTTCGGATGAGTCGAATATATGGCATTCACGACTTTGTCACATTAATTTTGGCTGTCTCACGTGGCTTACAAATCTAAATTTAATCCTAAAATTTAACTTAGTCAAAGATTCTAAGTGCCAGATGTGTGTGCAATCGAAGCAACCGTGCAAGCCTCACAAGGCTACTAAGGCGAGGAACTTGCACCATTAGAACTCGTTCATTCTGATTTATGTGAAATGAATGGCGAATTAACTAAAGGTGGTAGATGATACTTCATGACATTTATAGATGATTGTACTAGATTTTGCTATGTGTATTTATTAAAAACTAAAAATGAAGCGTTGCATTATTTTAAAGTCTATAAAGCTGAGGTAGAAAATCAACTTGAGAAGAAAGTCAAGCGTTTGCGGTCCGATCACGAGGGAGAATATTTCTCAAATGATTTTTCTAAGTTTTGCGCGGTGCATGGAATTATTCATGAGAGAATGCCACCATACTCACCACAGTCCAATGGGATTGTAGAGAGAAAGAACCGCACTCTAACTGATTTGGTAAATGCCATGTTAGAGACTATGGGACTATCTAAGGAATGGTGGGGTGAGGCTATATTGACAGCATGTCATGTCTTGAATAGAGTGTCCACAAAAAACAAAGAAATTACACCATTCGAGGAATGGGAGAAGAAGAGATTAAATCTCTCTTACCTACAAACTTGGGGTTGTTTGACAAAGGTGAATGTGCCAATAAACAAAAAGCGAAAGCTTGGACCAAAGACTGTTGATTGTGTCTTTCTTAGTTATGCTATTTACAGTGTGAGTTATAGAATTTTAATTATAAATTCTAGTGTTCCTGAGATAGCTGTTGATACAATCATAGAATCTAGAGATGCTATATTTTTTTAGAATAAGTTTCCCATAAAAAATGCACCTAGCATGACTAGTCATGAATTTATAATTCCCCATGAGCATGAAAATTTTATTCCGATGAAACAAACTAAGGAACCCTATATGCAAAATCCTGAGGAGGATGACACTATAGTCACAAAAAAAGTAAGAGACAGAGGATTACAAAGTCTTTTGGTGATGACTATATTGTGTACCTTGTGGATGACACACTAATGACCATTGAAGAGGCATATTCCTCTCCTGATGCTGACTTATGGAAGGAAGCAGTACGGAGTGAGATGGATTCTGTTATGTCTAATGGAACTTAGGAAATTGTCGATTGTCCCTATGGGTGCAAGCCTATAGGGTGCAAATGGGTGTTCAAGAAAAAGCTTAGGCCTGATGGTACTATCGAGAGATACAAGGCAAGGCTTGTGGCCAAGGGTTATACTCAAAAGGAAGATGAGGATTTCTTTGATACTTATTCACCGGCTGCCTGATTGACCACAATTTGAGTTTTGCTTTCCCTGACAGCCTCTTATGGTCTTATTGTTCATCAAATAGACGTTAAGACAGCTTTCCTAAACGGAGAGTTGGAGGAGGAGATCTATATGGATCAGCCGAATGGGTTTGTAGAAAATGGTTAAGAAGGAAAGGTGTGTAAATTATTAAAGTTATTATATGGCCTGAAATAAGATCCTAAGCTGTGGCATGAGAAGTTTGATAGAACTTTAACATCTGTTGGCTTTGTTGTGAATGAACCTAACAAATATGTGTACTATCGGTATGGTGGGGTGAAGGAGTCATTTTGTGCTTATATATTGATGACATACTGATCTTTGGATCCAGCCTCAAAGTGATCGAGGAGGTGAAGGAATTTTTAACTAATAATTTTAAGATGAAAGATTTGGGAGAGGCTGATGTTATTCTTAATATCAAGCTTTTGAGAGAAGGTGATGATGGAGTAACTCTGTTACAATCCCACTATGTGGAAAAGGTGCTGAGTCGTTTTGGGTTTAGTGACTGTGCACCTGCTCCTACACCTTATGACCCTAGTGTGATATTGAGGAAAAATCGGAGAATAGCAAGGGATCAGTTGAGATATTCCTAGATCATTGGTTTGCTTATGTATCTTGCTAGTGCAACAAGGCCTGACATCTCTTTTGCTGTGTGCAAGCTAAGCCGGTTTGTGTCAAACCCGGGAGATGATCACTGGCGTGCTCTTGAGAGAGTGATGCGCTATCTAAAAGGCACCATGAGCTACAGTATTCGTTATACCGGACATCCAAAAGTGTTAGAAGGCTATTGTGATGCCAACTGGATCTCTGATGCTGATGAGCTTTATGCCACAAGTGGATATGTGTTTTTGCTTGGAGGTGGCGCTATTTCCTAGAAGTCTTGCAAGCAAACTATCTTAACAAAGTCTACAATGAAAGCAGAACTCACAGCATTAGACACTGCTGGCTCTGAGGCCGAGTGGCTTCATGATCTCCTTATGGATTTACCGGTTGTTGAAAAACCCATACCGGCTATTTCTATGAACTGCGATAACCAGACTGTGATTACAAAGGTTAACAGTTCTAAGGACAACATGAAGTCCACAAGGCATGTTAAGAGACGATTAAAATCTGTCAGAAAATTGAGAAACTCCGGAGTAATAGCGTTGGACTATATTCACACGTCTAACAATCTGGCAGATCAGTTCACTAAGGGTCTGTCACGCAATGTGATAGAAAGTGCATCGAGAGAGATGGGTTTGAGACCCACTTGAAATTTACTATAGTGGTAACCGGTTCTATGTGATCGGAGATCTCGTGAAGTAGAATGGTGAAACAAGCTAGTAGTAAATTATGAGGAAAGATCCTTAGTAAGACTCATTTTGTGATGAAAATCTTTCCTAACTGTAAGGCAAGTTGGTTTTTACCTTAATGTGTTCTAAGTGGCTTGCTAAAGCAAAGATGTTGTCCTACAGAACATCTTTTGAGGAGCACACCTATATGAGTCAGGCTGCTGGTCACAGTTTATGAGATTTGGATGATCTCTAAATACTCATAAAAAGCACTGGAGTATGACTTATATGCTTCAAATAGAGGGGATGCCTTTTGCAGCCAAGTATCAGCTAAGGACTTTAGTGACATTCACCTCACACAAAACTAGCAATTCAAGGCTTAGTCCATTGTTCAGTTGTGACTGAGTGAAACTATTGCTCTAGATGGATGTTCAACTTAACAGTCTCCATCGAAACACTGGTATATAAAAGAAATGTGGTTCTGAGACTATTTTGTTACAAGCCCTAGAGTTTGGTGGGGGATTGTTGGATATAATATGGGCTTGGCCCATATAATATTTAATAAATTAAATAAAACTCTATGATACGTAACATTAAGCATTGTATGGTTTAATACCATACGAGATTTTGACTGAACGTTGACTCAGCTTATATGATTGGAAATTATTCATCTAAATTGAGAACCTAAGAAAAGGACAAAGGCGTGCCACACGCCGCCGCCGTCGTCGGCCGAGTGGGGCTGTGGCCGCGGGCATAGGCACAGACTGGGCCAGGGCTGAGGCGTGGCGAGGCAGGCGGGCGGTGAGCGAGCGGGCGTGGCTAGTTTTTTGCCACTTAATCCACATAAGCACGGGAGTTACTCCCTTTGATGGTGGAGGCAAACTGATTGTGTCAGTTACCGTCCTTTCCACTTCCGATTCTCCGTCTCCTAGGATTCTCCGCTGCCTCTCTCTCTTCCCATCGCACCCATATATCCGAGTCCTTCATCAGTCCAGATTTTGGTCTTCCACAACCGCTCCCAAGAGAAACCACATCTCAGCAGCCTTCTGGCTTCTCCGTTCCGTACCTCTGCGCGCATGGAGCAGCGGGAGAGCATATGCCTTTGGAACCCTCGTTCGCTTGAGAACCTTGCACGGGGTGTGCGGCGATTAGGTTTTTGGGGAGCGATCCACGACTGCTCATCTACGTACGCCTTCTTCCTGGTGGTGATCACTCTTGGAACCCGTCTTCTTCCCGGTGATTGTCTGCGGAACAGCAAGGCGTCTTATTCCTGGTGATCCATTCGTGAGACTGCACTGGGAACATCGTCCTGCACCGACTGTGGTTCGCGACTTCGAGCAACGCTGTAACACCCCGGTGTTACGATCCTTTTTAGCGCCGCGATTTAGGCCTCAATAAAGTTTTCAAAATGAGTTTCTCGGATTTTTTTTTATTTAAAACGTATTCGACGCGATATGCGAATCCTGTGTGACGTAATTTCGCGAATTCAAATAAACGTCCAGGTAAAAATTTCAGTGCGTAAAAATAGTTAAGAATTGCTGAACGACAATTCTGGCCAATCGATAACGAACGGTTCATTCTATTAGATTAAGCATGAAAAACAATGTTTATAAATAAAATAAAATCCGTTAATAAATAGAATGATATATATATATATATATATATATAGATTTAGAATCAAATTTAAATTCGAGCTTGCTGATTTTTTTTGCTGTGCCTAGACGTTGCAAATTGACTAAAGTAATAAACCGTTATATATATGTATATATATATATAGGTACGCATGTATATATATATATATATATACACACACACGCACACACGCACGGGGGAAAACGATTGCACCGTATGCTGTTGCTGCCTCTGCCCCTTTCGGTCTTGTCTCTGTCTGCCATGTCCTGTCATGTCTGTCTCCTTATTTTCTCTGCCAATGCTGTCTCCTGCCGTCCTTCCTTGCTCTCCTTTTTCTTCTACTAGGCCAACAGCTGAAGCCATCCACACCAATGATTTTCCCCTCCTCGGTTCCTGCCCGTGCTCCTGTCCTCGCCAGGCCACCGGGTGCCGCCGAGGCATGGCCGCGCCCGAGCCGCAGCGCCCGCATGCCGGCTGCCATGCCGTGGCCAGCTGCACCAACGTCCGCGCGTCTCCCCGTGTCGAGCGTTTCCGCGCTGCCCCACGCCACATACAGCAGCAGCTCGCCAGTGCCCCGCGCGCCCGTGCTTCGCCGTGGTACCCCACCGTCGTCGGGCGTCCGCTCCTTGGCACTGCACGGTAGCATCCGCCGCCGTGGAGTTCCGCTCCGCATCACCGAGCCCCTGGCCGGTGCTGGTTCGCATCCCCGTGCACGTGCTGTGCCTCTTCCCTCGCTGGAGTCCACGTCGAACCCGCAGAGCTCCTTGGCTGCTGCACCAGCGCGTCCCCTCCGTCTCGCCGGGTCCGCGCGCAACTCCCTGCGCCGCGTTTCCAACCGCGCGCGAGCGCGCCCCTTCGTCCCGCTCCGCGCCGGAGCCACCATGCTGCGGTCCGTGGATGCCCGGCACGCTCCAACGCCAAGGCCGCACCCGCCATGCCCGAGCACGGCGCCCCTCCTTTTCCCGTTGCTGCTCCGCTTCCGTGTGCGTCGTTGCCGCCTCGAACTCCCGCGGCTGCCATGGCTGAGCGCCGGGCCGACGTGCCGCGTTCGTGCTCCCGCGCCCCGCCACTACGCCGTTTGGTCTCCTCGTCGTCGTCAACGAGCGCGCGGCCGGGTTTCGCCGCCGGCCGATGCTCCCTCTACTCCATGCGCTCCTTCTCTAGGAAGGAGGAAGGTGAGCAAGGGTTTAAATCCAAGAAAACATTTTGTACAGGGTTCTTTACGCAAATACGTGTCATCGGGGAATAGTGTTTTGTCTTGGGAAGTAAATTGAGGAAAGTATAGGTGCGTCACTGCAAAAAGACCACCGCTGCCCTGCCTGGCCGCCTGGGCTGCTCGCCCGCGATTGGGCCACCGCCTACGCTGGGCCGGTCTACCGTTGGCTGGGCCGCCGGGTTGGAAGGCCGCGCGCGCCCCAGTGGCCCGCACCGCTTTGCTGGACCGATGGCTGCTCGCGCTGCTGGGCTGTTGCCCCGCTGGGCTGGCCGGCTGCTCACCCGCGCGACTCACTGGGCCGTCCGCCGCCCGCACGCCGTTGGGGCCAGGTGATTGGCGCCGGCCCATTTCGACTTGTAGAGTAATTTTTGAGTTAGTTTAAAAAGGTAAAGTTGTAAAATCAATATAAAATAGCATAGGAGTCCAAAAATGGTGAAACTAATTTTGTTAGTCTCCTAAATTCATGATCTACCTGCTAGTCTAATTTGTTCATATAGTTGAATAATATTCTTGGAAGTTATATAATTAATTTAAGGCGTTTGATGTTGCAAAGTATAAACTTATAAGAATTTCCATGATGCATTGGTAATAGTGTTGGATCTGAAATTCGTACAGTAGGCTCTTGGCAATATTAGGTACTCGTGGTAATTTTGGTAGCTCCGGAATAATTAGTTTGCTAAATAGATAATGATGTCTTATTTTGAATAATGATTAAATCGATAGGATAAAATAAAGAAACACCGTTGGTTTATATAACTAAACTAATTGTTGGGAAAATAACGCCTTATCCGACAACGGGAATATGTAGTCTATGTACAGTCGTCGTTAGAACTAACTCGTTACTCGAGAGGCGTAAAGCGTATTTATACGAGTCACGATTTCAGTCAATTAATTATATCTTTGCCTGGCATTACATTGCATATCATAATAGGGACGTCGGTGGATCACGGAGTTGTCGGGAGTTGCTGGAGGAATGGTGCTTTTGGAGATCATGTCGCCATGATGGAAAGCTAACTTCTGATTATATTTTTCCCAGGCAAGCCCTGGTGCATAACCCCTACTTTCTGCAGTTTAAGTTATATTTGTGCATTAAGTTTCAAGGAGTTGAATGAAACCACTTGCATATATATCTTTATCCTATGAGTCTTACTAGTATGACAGGATCGTGTAGATTGCTATGCTACAGGACTCCGGTAGAAGTCGAGTGATTGCCTGTCACTCGCGAGAGATAGGAAATATATTATTGGATTACTATCACTTGGAAAATATGAAAATGGTGACCGGGCAGGGATATGGTTTGGGTATTGGTGGGTGTAAGAAGTTGTGTCGCCGCGGAGGCGGGTCATAAGCTTGGTTACACCGTTTCTCCCTGTCTGGTCGATTAAGAACCGATCGTGCATATGACTCTAGGCAGGTCACAGACTTATTATCCCGAGCACATACTTGTGTATGGGCGCTTGGAATGCTTGTTGCTCTCTTGTCACGGATCTGGCTCTTTCCGGACCGACTGTCAGGGTTTTATTTTGGTGGAGGAGGTCCTTGCACCGCACTGAGTCCGGGACTCAGAGGCGGGGGCTTGGAGTCCCAGTTTGGACGGGGACCTGGACACCCAGGACAGGAGAGTGATGGGTTGGTCCTGCTTGTGCCCGGGGTACAAGCGGGGCGTGTGTTTTCGGGGTACCCAGCTGGGGGCATTGATTCGCGAATCGCCGGGCTATCCGGTACGGCTTGTCTACGGTTTAGCATCGTAGTAAGAACTGAAAGATGAAAGATGGAAGATGGACAAAGGAAATCTGATTGCTTACCACCTGCTTGAAAGTAGCACAGGTGCTTACATAGAATGGTTAGTTAATGAACCAATGCGGCTATTATTAAAAATCAAAGATAAGGACGCACGCTTAGTAATGCTTTCTGCAAATGCAACCCACAAACCAGATAGCCTTGCATATCCTTGGAGTCTTTTCTTTTCTCCTATCGGGTAAGTCTTGCTGAGTACAATTGAGTACTCAGGGTTTTATTCCCCCTGTTGCAGGTGACAGGTGGACGCTTGAGCTGACCTTTGTGTGTGGATTCCTCCTGGTGGGCTCAGAGAGGATTTCCTTTACGCTGCGATCGTAGTTGTTATTTATAACTCTCATCAAATGCTTTTATAAATGAAAGTTTCATAATCTATTGCTGTAGTCTATATATCCAATACTTCATCATGTCATTAATAGATGTTTATTTCCGCTGTAACTCTGTTCACATGTTTCTATTCCGTTGTTCAATTAAATTGTTTATAACTTGATAACATGATTCATTCCGCTGTTATATTAATAAATATTATACTCTGATGTTGTATTAAAAGTGATGTAAGAAATGGTTAAGAATGATACAAGCTTTATTCTCTCATTTGTGATTCTGGTGGCAAAAATGTGGATTTTCGGGTTCTCCCCTAGGGGTGTGTCCGACGGAACCGAGTAATCTAATGTTCTCCC
This sequence comes from Miscanthus floridulus, assembly GCF_019320115.1. Classification (NCBI taxonomy): domain Eukaryota; kingdom Viridiplantae; phylum Streptophyta; class Magnoliopsida; order Poales; family Poaceae; genus Miscanthus; species Miscanthus floridulus. The sequence goes on from NC_089598.1 coordinate 80,224,895, forward strand.
CTGAGTGCTTAGTGTCTAATGGAAGACAAGCACTCCTGTGAGGACATTAAATTAGGCGGTTCTGCCACAGGTGGTATCAGAGCATAAATGAGAAAATAAAGCTTCGAAAACCTTTTCTAAACTAAAATTTGATAACCCATTGTTGCAAAAAGTTAGGACGTTGCATGCGAAGTTATATAAGTAGCCCTATTACTATGGTTATGTATCCAGGATAGATGGCACTCTGCTGACTTAGATAGGCTTGATCAAGTTTCTGCAGGTACACTGACTCGAGCATAGTTCGATAGTATCGACTAGTTACAGGGAGAGAACGATGTGCCAAAATTCTGAGAACGGTTGCCCTATATGTTGGCAACAGTGAAAGGACGTATAGGACGTGCATTCATGCATATCCCGTTTGTGCATTGTAGTACTCGTATTACTTGCAGATACACCATCCATAGGTGTCACGCGTGTCGTATTGTGCACGAATGACTCGTCCTGTTCTAGAGTTAGGTCTGAACTGTGGCTTCGTGTTTCGCGTTCGCCCGTGGTTCACGCCGGTCGTGACCCACGTCTCCCCATACCCCTTTCTACGCTCTTGTCGGACCCTTACCCTGCAGCCGTACTAGTCAGTAATGACATCGCACGTCGCTCGCCTCGAACTCGTGGAATTTGGTCGATCCGCCATAGTGATATCGCGCGGGAACCCTGGTGAACCGCGCCAGGACCACTGAATGCTCCGCCTTTATAAGTAGAGCCTGGCTTAGCCATTGGTACCACCACTCAGCGCACTTTAGCTCGCTTAGCTTCTCCTTTGAGCCAGCTTTTCACTCAGCCTTCCTTGCAACCACCGCCAGAGATGGCAGGAGCCTGGGTTAGCACCTACTGCCTGAATGTTGAGGGGTTTCCCAAAATCCTGCATGCCACCCTGCAAAAGCTCGGAGTCAATGATCGCCCCGAGTATGAGGGCCGTGAGTATGAGGAGCATGGCACCGAGCGGTGTGAGGTTACAGTCTACATCGGGAAGAGTGAAGAGTTCCCTAACCTCACCGAAGCCTGGAGTGTGACCGCAACCGGGTTTAGCTTCATCGACACCTACCAGGTTGTGGCCCGCAAAGCCTTACGGTACCTCTGCCAGATCTATGAGGAGCCCATTGCCCGTACCCCCATGCGGTTCTTTCCACCTTTGGATAGGAACCGGCGGGCATGGAGGGCTCGCATGGAGGCTTTGCAAGGGCGAGATGTGCAAGAGGATAGTCCCACCGTGGTGCACTTGACCACGTACCTGCTCGCTCTAGATGAGCAGTACGACCGTCAAGCCTTGGAGCTGAGGGCGTGCCTTCAGGCGCGCCGAGGAAGCCAGAGGTCTTCAACCGGATGCTCCAGGTGCAGCTCGCCGAAGCGCATGCCAGCGCTGCAGCTGCTGAGAGCCGAGAGGCTACCATGGAGGAATCTCTGAAGGAGGCTGAAGATCGGCATGTCCATCAGCTGGGTGAGGCCTATCTGTTCACTAGGGCCAGGCGGAGGTCGCTGGTTGATGGAAGGCAGGATGCCCCAGATCTTGGAAGGGATCCCTCTCCACCCGCCAGAGAGAAGAAGAACCGGTGATGCAGAACCGCCAGCACCTCCACCGTCGGAAGTGTTAGAAGCAGAGCCCTTGATTCCTCTCACTCAGCCATTGCCACAAGAAGATGTAGAGTAGTTGCCTTGGGACGTTGTGCCCGTAGTAGTAGTGTTTTTCGTTGCTGTCCCACTGTATTTTCTCTTGCCGTTGTTGTCGTCCGTAGTTGTTGAGATCGTCCGCCGTAGGTGAATGCTATGTCGTGAATGTGAGCCTGAATGCCTATACGTTGTACCCGTGTAAGATCGTTGGAACATGCATTTTAATTATTTCGCTGTGTTTATTGCGTTCATTTACTTTAAAGTCTTGTTAGGCTTGCTCTAAGTTTTCCAAGGGCGATGATAAGTGAGTTACAAGAGAAGTTGACATTCAGATGCCAAGCAGATCAGCCGTGATTGGGATGTTATTGGACACTGTATCGACTAATTGTGGATGTCCCAACAGAAACACTTGAATCTTTTAAAACCAAATCCGTCGTTGGATTTGAAATTCCTTGTCCCTTAGTTGTGGAGGGAAACCTTGTTGTTGAATTTTCCCTTGCGATACCCCTTACTCTGTGGTCTATGACCCCACTGCCTTCATGGGCGTGTAAGTTGGTATAGTTGCCTGGTTAAAAGCTTATGGTGCCGCGACTGAAACCGAGGGCTCCATGTGGAACAGCTGCCACATGTGACGCTGCTCGGCACGCGCTGGTATCGAGGTTGTTAACCAAGTACCTTTACCAAGTTACACCGCCGTACTGTTTTGTTTTAAAAGTTTTCTCTGAAAATGTTCGGGTGTTCAAACGGGAAATCCATAATGGGGATGCAAAAGTGTTTTTCAAGGTAAAAAGGAGATGGTTTGGAGAAAGGAAGTATGACATGATCTGGGTTTACAGAAAAGATGGATGTGGTCAAGGAAGGTCAGCAGTGGATAGTCGGGAGTAGTTGCAAAAGTCAGAGTGGACGTTTTGTCCCAAGCCCTGTGCTTAGTTGACCGTGCTACGCATGCCGGGTTATTTCGCTGTGTGCCCTACGAACGCCGTCGATGTCGGGTCCATTATCGTCCCGTTTTCGCGTGACCGCGGCATCGTGCAGTGCCCGCCATCTTTGTGCACTGTGCGTTGCTCCTTTTCCAGCATCCGGTCGGCTCCCGACTCTCGCGCCTCGTCCCCGTACCGGACCCCCCCCTTTCCCTTCTTTTCCTTCTTCTTTGGTGACACGACCACCCGCACGCCTGCCTCATCGAGCGGACCCCCCCTCTACTCTCCTTTATTTCCCCCTCCGCCGCTCGCGCAGGAAGCACGCCATGTTTCTGACCTTATCTCCACATCATGCACCGTCTGTATATTCCAGCCCCGCCGCATCCGCCGTCAATGTGTTGCTTTTCCCTCTTCGTTCGCCTCTATAAATACCCTTGGTCCTTGCTTTTCTCCTTCATCCCCATTTCCCCTCACCTTTGGAGCAGAACTACGAAATCCAGTCGATGTTGTGAAGCTATGTTCGTCTGTCTGTGGTGATGGTGTGATCGAAGAAGAAGGAAGGATCCGGTTCGTCGAAGAAGTTCAAGTTCCCTTTTGGGCAGTCAATCTTAGGGTTCACGATGTTTTACTTCTCAGTCGACTGTTTCTGGATTTGTTGGTGCTACGCCATGTTTTGGATAATCATTATCTTGTTGTTTCTCCATTGTCCTCGTCTATCCCGACTTTGGGAGTAGGTCTTGGGTGTATCAAGTTGCTCTTAACCAGGTATTCCTAGATCCCCGTGTGGTTTAGTGTTCGAAGTCGTGTAATCTTTCGTGTAATCCCTGATCTACGGAATGTAATCGCGTTTCCCCTTTTCTGCTTCCAGTTTCGAATCTCGGGACGAGATTCTTTTTAAGGGGGGTTGGTTGTAACACCCCGGTGTTACGATCCTTTTTAGCGCCGCGATTTAGGCCTCAATAAAGTTTTCAAAACGAGTTTCTCGGATTTTTTTTATTTAAAACGTATTCGACGCGATATGCGAATCCTGTGTGACGTAATTTCGCGAATTCAAATAAACGTCCAGGTAAAAATTTCAGTGCGTAAAAATAGTTAAGAATTGCTGAACGACAATTCTGGCCAATCGATAACGAACGGTTCATTCTATTAGATTAAGCATGAAAAACAATGTTTATAAATAAAATAAAATCCGTTAATAAATAGAATGATATATATATATATATATATATATATATATATATATATATATATATATATATAGATTTAGAATCAAATTTAAATTCGAGCTTGCTGATTTTTTTGCTGTGCCTAGACGTTGCAAATTGACTAAAGTAATAAACCGTTATATATATATATATATATATATATATATATATATATGTATATATATATATATATATGTATATATATATATAGGTACGCATGTATATATATATATATATACACACACGCACACACGCACGGGGGAAAACGATTGCACCGTATGCTGTTGCTGCCTCTGCCCCTTTCGGTCTTGTCTCTGTCTGCCATGTCCTGTCATGTCTGTCTCCTTATTTTCTCTGCCAATGCTGTCTCCTGCCGTCCTTCCTTGCTCTCCTTTTTCTTCTACTAGGCCAACAGCTGAAGCCATCCACACCAATGATTTTCCCCTCCTCGGTTCCTGCCCGTGCTCCTGTCCTTGCCAGGCCACCGGGTGCCGCCGAGGCATGGCCGCGCCCGAGCCGCAGCGCCCGCATGCCGGCTGCCATGCCGTGGCCAGCTGCACCAACGTCCGTGCGTCTCCCCGTGTCGAGCGTTTCCACGCTGCCCCACGCCACATACAGCAGCAGCTCGTCAGTGCCCCGCGCGCCCGTGCTTCGCCGTGGTACCCCACCGTCGTCGGGCGTCCGCTCCTTGGCACTGCACGGCAGCATCCGCCGCCTGTGGAGTTCCGCTCCGCATCACCGAGCCCCTGGCGGGTGCTGGTTCGCATCCCCGTGCACGTGCTGCTGCCTCTTCCCTCGCTGGAGTCCCACGTCGAACCCGTAGAGCTCCTTGGCTGCTGCACCAGCGCGTCCCCTCCTGCCTCGCCGGGTCCGCGCGCAACTCCCTGCGCCGCGTTTCCAACCGCGCGCGAGCGCGCCCTTCGTCCCGCTCCCGCCGGAGCCACCATGCTGCGGTCCGTGGATGCCCGGCACGCTCCAACGCCAAGGCCGCACCCGCCATGCCCGAGCACGGCGCCCCTCCTTTTCCCGTTGCTGCTCCGCTTCCGTGTGCGTCGTTGCCGCCTCGAACTCCCGCGGCTGCCGTGGCTGAGCGCCGGGCCGACGTGCCGCGTTCATGCTCCCGCGCCCCGCCACTACGCCGTTTGGTCTCCTCGTCGTCGTCAACGAGCGCGCGGCCGGGTTTCGCCGCCGGCCGATGCTCCCTCTACTCCATGCGCTCCTTCTCTAGGAAGGAGGAAGGTGAGCAAGGGTTTAAATCCAAGAAAACATTTTGTACAGGGTTCTTTACGCAAATACGTGTCACCGGGGAATAGTGTTTTGTCTTGGGAAGTAAATTGAGGAAAGTATAGGTGCGTCACTGCAAAAAGACCACCGCTGCCCTGCCTGGCCGCCTGGGCTGCTCGCCCGCGATTGGGCCACCGCCTACGCTGGGCCGGTCTACCGTTGGCTGGGCCGCCGGGTTGGAAGGCCGCGCGCGCCCCAGTGGCCCGCACCGCTTTGCTGGACCGATGGCTACTCGCGCTGCTGGGCTGTTGCCCCGCTGGGCTGGCCGGCTGCTCACCCGCGCGACTCACTGGGCCGTCCGCCGCCCGCACGCCGTTGGGGCCAGGTGATTGGCGCCGGCCCATTTCGACTTGTAGAGTAATTTTTGAGTTAGTTTAAAAAGGTAAAGTTGTAAAATCAATATAAAATAGCATAGGAGTCCAAAAATGGTGAAACTAATTTTGTTAGTCTCCTAAATTCATGATCTACCTGCTAGTCTAATTTGTTCATATAGTTGAATAATATTCTTGGAAGTTATATAATTAATTTAAGGCGTTTGATGTTGCAAAGTATAAACTTATAAGAATTTCCATGATGCATTGGTAATAGTGTTGGATCTGAAATTCGTACAGTAGGCTCTTGGCAATATTAGGTACTCGTGGTAATTTTGGTAGCTCCGGAATAATTAGTTTGCTAAATAGATAATGATGTCTTATTTTGAATAATGATTAAATCGATAGGATAAAATAAAGAAACACCGTTGGTTTATATAACTAAACTAATTGTTGGAAAATAACGCCTTATCCGACAACGGGAATATGTAGTCTATGTACAGTCGTCGTTAGAACTAACTCGTTACTCGAGAGGCGTAAAGCGTATTTATACGAGTCACGATTTCAGTCAATTAATTATATCTTTGCCTGGCATTACATTGCATATCATAATAGGGACGTCGGTGGATCACGGAGTTGTCGGGAGTTGCTGGAGGAATGGTGCTTTTGGAGATCATGTCGCCATGATGGAAAGCTAACTTCTGATTATATTTTTCCCAGGCAAGCCCCGGTGCATAACCCCTACTTTCTGCAGTTTAAGTTATATTTGTGCATTAAGTTTCAAGGAGTTGAATGAAACCACTTGCATATATATCTTTATCCTATGAGTCTTACTAGTATGACAGGATCGTGTAGATTGCTATGCTACAGGACTCCGGTAGAAGTCGAGTGATTGCCTGTCACTCGCGAGAGATAGGAAATATATTATTGGATTACTATCACTTGGAAAATATGAAAATGGTGACCGGGCAGGGATATGGTTTGGGTATTGGTGGGTGTAAGAAGTTGTGTCGCCGCGGAGGCGGGTCATAACTTGGTTACACCGTTTTCTCCCTGTCTGGTCGATTAAGAACCGATCGTGCATATGACTCTAGGCAGGTCACAGACTTATTATCCCGAGCACATACTTGTGTATGGGCGCTTGGAATGCTTGTTGCTCTCTTGTCACGGATCTGGCTCTTTCCGGACCGACTGTCAGGGTTTTATTTTGGTGGAGGAGGTCCTTGCACCGCACTGAGTCCGGGACTCAGAGGCGGGGGCTTGGAGTCCCAGTTTGGACGGGGACCTGGACACCCGGGACAGGAGAGTGATGGGTTGGTCCTGCTTGTGCCCGGGGTACAAGCGGGGCGTGTGTTTTCGGGGTACCCAGCTGGGGGCATTGATTCGCGAATCGCCGGGCTATCCGGTACGGCTTGTCTACGGTTTAGCATCGTAGTAAGAACTGAAAGATGAAAGATGGAAGATGGACAAAGGAAATCTGATTGCTTACCACCTGCTTGAAAGTAGCACAGGTGCTTACATAGAATGGTTAGTTAATGAACCAATGCGGCTATTATTAAAAATCAAAGATAAGGACGCACGCTTAGTAATGCTTTCTGTAAATGCAACCCACAAACCAGATAGCCTTGCATATTCTTGGAGTCTTTTCTTTTCTCCTACCGGGTAAGTCTTGCTGAGTACAATTGAGTACTCAGGGTTTTATTTCCCCCTGTTGCAGGTGACAGGTGGACGCTTGAGCCGACCTTTGTGTGTGGATTCCTCCTGGTGGGCTCAGAGAGGATTTCCTTTACGCTGCGATCGTAGTTGCTATTTATAACTCTCATCAAATGCTTTTATAAATGAAAGTTTCATAATCTATTGCCGTAGTCTATATACCAATACTTCATCATGTCATTAATAGATGTTTATTTCCGCTGTAACTCTGTTCACATGTTTCTATTCCGTTGTTCAATTAAATTGTTTATAACTTTGATAACATGATTCATTCCGCTGTTATATTAATAAATATTATACTCTGATGTTGTATTAAAAGTGATGTAAGAAATGGTTAAGAATGATACAAGCTTTATTCTCCCATTTGTGATTCTGGTGGCAAAAATGTGGATTTTCGGGTTCTCCCCTAGGGTGTGTCCGACGGAACCGAGTAATCTAATGTTCTCCCCTGAGTGCTTAGTGTCTAATGGAAGACAAGCACTCCTGTGAGACATTAAATTAGGCGGTTCTGCCACAAACGCACTATGTCGACTAGTGCGAATAGAGCCTCCAATGCCCTCGGCATGGGACCCTCCGCTGGGTACAGTCTAATCTTTCTGATTACTGTAATCTGTCCCACCGTGGTGCACTTGACCACGTACCTGCTCGCTCTAGATGAGCAGTACGACCGTCAAGCCTTGGAGCTGAGGGCGTGCCTTCAGCGCGCCGAGGAAGCCAAGGTCTTCAACCGGATGCTCCAGGTGCAGCTCGCCGAAGCGCATGCCAGCGCTGCAGCTGCTGAGAGCCGAGAGGCTACCATGGAGGAATCTCTGAAGGAGGCTGAAGATCGGCATGTCCATCAGCTGGGTGAGGCCTATCTGTTCACTAGGGCCAGGCGGAGGTCGCTGGTTGATGGAAGGCAGAATGCCCCAATCTTGGAAGGGATCCCTCTCCACCCGCCAGAGAGAAGAAGAACCGGTGATGCAGAACCGCCAGCACCTCCACCGTCGGAAGTGTTAGAAGCAGAGCCCTTGATTCCTCTCACTCAGCCATTGCCACAAGAAGATGTAGAGTAGTTGCCTTGGGACGTTGTGCCCATAGTAGTAGTGTTTTTCGTTGCTGTCCCACTGTATTTTTCTCTTGCCGTTGTTGTCGTCCGTAGTTGTTGAGATCGTCCGGCCGTAGGTGAATGCTATGTCGTGAATGTGAGCCTGAATGCCTGTACGTTGTACCCGTGTAAGATCGTTGGAACATGCATTTTAATTATTTCGCTGTGTTTATTGCGTTCATTTACTTTAAAGTCTTGTTAGGCTTGCTCTAAGTTTTCCAAGGGCGATGATAAGTGAGTTACAAGAGAAGTTGACATTCAGATGCCAAGCAGATCAGCCGTGATTGGATGTTATTGGACACTGTAGCGACTAATTGTGGATGTCCCAACAGAACACTTGAATCTTTTTAAACCAAATCCGTCGTTGGATTTAAATTCCTTGTCCCTTATTGTGGAGGGAAACCTTTGTTGTTGAATTTTTCCCTTGCGATACCCCTTACTCTGTGGTCTATGACCCCACTGCCTTCTGGGCGTGTAAGTTGGTAAAAGTTGCCTGGTTAAAAGCTTATGGTGCCGCGATGAAACCGAGGGCTCCATGTGGAACAGCTGCCACATGTGACGCTGCTCGGCACGCGCTGGTATCGAGGTTGTTAACCAAGTACCTTTACCAAGTTACACCGCCGTACTGTTTTGTTTTAAAATTTTCTCGAAAATGTTCGGGTGTTCAAACGGGAAATCCATAATGGGGATGCAAAAGTGTTTTTCAAGGTAAAAAGGAGATGGTTTGGAGAAAGGAAGTATGACATGATCTGGGTTTACAGAAAAGATGGATGTGGTCAAGGAAGTTCAGCAGTGGATAGTCGGGAGTAGTTGCAAAAGTCAGAGTGGACGTTTTGTCCCAAGCCCTGTGCTTAGTTGACCGTGCTACGCATGCCGGGTTATTTCGCTGTGTGCCCTACGAACGCCGTCGATGTCGGGTCCATTATCGTCCCGTTTTCGCGTGACCGCGGCATCGTGCAGTGCCCGCCATCTTTGTGCACTGTGCGTTGCTCCTTTTCCAGCATCCGGTCGGCTCCCGACTCTCGCGCCTCGTCCCCGTACCGGACCCCCCCCTTTCCCTTCTTTTCCTTCTTCTTTGGTGACACGACCACCCGCACGCCTGCCTCATCGAGCGGACCCCCCCTCTACTCTCCTTTATTTCCCCCTCCGCCGCTCGCGCAGGAAGCACGCCATGTTTCTGACCTTATCTCCACATCATGCACCGTCTGTATATTCCAGCCCCGCCGCATCCGCCGTCAATGTGTTGCTTTTCCCTCTTCGTTCGCCTCTATAAATACCCTTGGTCCTTGCTTTTCTCCTTCATCCCCATTTCCCCTCACCTTTGGAGCAGAACTACGAAATCCAGTCGATGTTGTGAAGCTATGTTCGTCTGTCTGTGGTGATGGTGTGATCGAAGAAGAAGGAAGGATCCGGTTCGTCGAAGAAGTTCAAGTTCCCTTTTGGGCAGTCAATCTTAGGGTTCACGATGTTTTACTTCTCAGTCGACTGTTTCTGGATTTGTTGGTGCTACGCCATGTTTTGGATAATCATTATCTTGTTGTTTCTCCATTGTCCTCGTCTATCCCGACTTTGGGAGTAGGTCTTGGGTGTATCAAGTTGCTCTTAACCAGGTATTCCTAGATCCCCGTGTGGTTTAGTGTTCGAAGTCGTGTAATCTTTCGTGTAATCCCTGATCTACGGAATGTAATCGCGTTTCCCCTTTTCTGCTTCCAGTTTCGAATCTCGGGACGAGATTCTTTTTAAGGGGGGTTGGTTGTAACACCCCGGTGTTACGATCCTTTTTAGCGCCGCGATTTAGGCCTCAATAAAGTTTTCAAAACGAGTTTCTCGGATTTTTTTTTATTTAAAACGTATTCGACGCGATATGCGAATCCTGTGTGACGTAATTTCGCGAATTCAAATAAACGTCCAGGTAAAAATTTCAGTGCGTAAAAATAGTTAAGAATTGCTGAACGACAATTCTGGCCAATCGATAACGAACGGTTCATTCTATTAGATTAAGCATGAAAAACAATGTTTATAAATAAAATAAAATCCGTTAATAAATAGAATGATATATATATATATATATATATATATATATATATATATATATATATATATATAGATTTAGAATCAAATTTAAATTCGAGCTTGCTGATTTTTTTTGCTGTGCCTAGACGTTGCAAATTGACTAAAGTAATAAACCGTTATATATATATATATATATATATATATATATATATATGTATATATATATATATATATATGTATATATATATATAGGTACGCATGTATATATATATATATATACACACACGCACACACGCACGGGGGAAAACGATTGCACCGTATGCTGTTGCTGCCTCTGCCCCTTTCGGTCTTGTCTCTGTCTGCCATGTCCTGTCATGTCTGTCTCCTTATTTTCTCTGCCAATGCTGTCTCCTGCCGTCCTTCCTTGCTCTCCTTTTTCTTCTACTAGGCCAACAGCTGAAGCCATCCACACCAATGATTTTCCCCTCCTCGGTTCCTGCCCGTGCTCCTGTCCTCGCCAGGCCACCGGGTGCCGCCGAGGCATGGCCGCGCCCGAGCCGCAGCGCCCGCATGCCGGCTGCCATGCCGTGGCCAGCTGCACCAACGTCCGCGCGTCTCCCCGTGTCGAGCGTTTCCGCGCTGCCCCACGCCACATACAGCAGCAGCTCGCCAGTGCCCCGCGCGCCCGTGCTTCGCCGTGGTACCCCACCGTCGTCGGGCGTCCGCTCCTTGGCACTGCACGGTAGCATCCGCCGCCGTGGAGTTCCGCTCCGCATCACCGAGCCCCTGGCCGGTGCTGGTTCGCATCCCCGTGCACGTGCTGTGCCTCTTCCCTCGCTGGAGTCCACGTCGAACCCGCAGAGCTCCTTGGCTGCTGCACCAGCGCGTCCCCTCCGTCTCGCCGGGTCCGCGCGCAACTCCCTGCGCCGCGTTTCCAACCGCGCGCGAGCGCGCCCCTTCGTCCCGCTCCGCGCCGGAGCCACCATGCTGCGGTCCGTGGATGCCCGGCACGCTCCAACGCCAAGGCCGCACCCGCCATGCCCGAGCACGGCGCCCCTCCTTTTCCCGTTGCTGCTCCGCTTCCGTGTGCGTCGTTGCCGCCTCGAACTCCCGCGGCTGCCGTGGCTGAGCGCCGGGCCGACGTGCCGCGTTCATGCTCCCGCGCCCCGCCACTACGCCGTTTGGTCTCCTCGTCGTCGTCAACGAGCGCGCGGCCGGGTTTCGCCGCCGGCCGATGCTCCCTCTACTCCATGCGCTCCTTCTCTAGGAAGGAGGAAGGTGAGCAAGGGTTTAAATCCAAGAAAACATTTTGTACAGGGTTCTTTACGCAAATACGTGTCACCGGGGAATAGTGTTTTGTCTTGGGAAGTAAATTGAGGAAAGTATAGGTGCGTCACTGCAAAAAGACCACCGCTGCCCTGCCTGGCCGCCTGGGCTGCTCGCCCGCGATTGGGCCACCGCCTACGCTGGGCCGGTCTACCGTTGGCTGGGCCGCCGGGTTGGAAGGCCGCGCGCGCCCCAGTGGCCCGCACCGCTTTGCTGGACCGATGGCTGCTCGCGCTGCTGGGCTGTTGCCCCGCTGGGCTGGCCGGCTGCTCACCCGCGCGACTCACTGGGCCGTCCGCCGCCCGCACGCCGTTGGGGCCAGGTGATTGGCGCCGGCCCATTTCGACTTGTAGAGTAATTTTTGAGTTAGTTTAAAAAGGTAAAGTTGTAAAATCAATATAAAATAGCATAGGAGTCCAAAAATGGTGAAACTAATTTTGTTAGTCTCCTAAATTCATGATCTACCTGCTAGTCTAATTTGTTCATATAGTTGAATAATATTCTTGGAAGTTATATAATTAATTTAAGGCGTTTGATGTTGCAAAGTATAAACTTATAAGAATTTCCATGATGCATTGGTAATAGTGTTGGATCTGAAATTCGTACAGTAGGCTCTTGGCAATATTAGGTACTCGTGGTAATTTTGGTAGCTCCGGAATAATTAGTTTGCTAAATAGATAATGATGTCTTATTTTGAATAATGATTAAATCGATAGGATAAAATAAAGAAACACCGTTGGTTTATATAACTAAACTAATTGTTGGAAAATAACGCCTTATCCGACAACGGGAATATGTAGTCTATGTACAGTCGTCGTTAGAACTAACTCGTTACTCGAGAGGCGTAAAGCGTATTTATACGAGTCACGATTTCAGTCAATTAATTATATCTTTGCCTGGCATTACATTGCATATCATAATAGGGACGTCGGTGGATCACGGAGTTGTCGGGAGTTGCTGGAGGAATGGTGCTTTTGGAGATCATGTCGCCATGATGGAAAGCTAACTTCTGATTATATTTTTCCCAGGCAAGCCCCGGTGCATAACCCCTACTTTCTGCAGTTTAAGTTATATTTGTGCATTAAGTTTCAAGGAGTTGAATGAAACCACTTGCATATATATCTTTATCCTATGAGTCTTACTAGTATGACAGGATCGTGTAGATTGCTATGCTACAGGACTCCGGTAGAAGTCGAGTGATTGCCTGTCACTCGCGAGAGATAGGAAATATATTATTGGATTACTATCACTTGGAAAATATGAAAATGGTGACCGGGCAGGGATATGGTTTGGGTATTGGTGGGTGTAAGAAGTTGTGTCGCCGCGGAGGCGGGTCATAACTTGGTTACACCGTTTCTCCCTGTCTGGTCGATTAAGAACCGATCGTGCATATGACTCTAGGCAGGTCACAGACTTATTATCCCGAGCACATACTTGTGTATGGGCGCTTGGAATGCTTGTTGCTCTCTTGTCACGGATCTGGCTCTTTCCGGACCGACTGTCAGGGTTTTATTTTGGTGGAGGAGGTCCTTGCACCGCACTGAGTCCGGGACTCAGAGGCGGGGGCTTGGAGTCCCAGTTTGGACGGGGACCTGGACACCCGGGACAGGAGAGTGATGGGTTGGTCCTGCTTGTGCCCGGGGTACAAGCGGGGCGTGTGTTTTCGGGGTACCCAGCTGGGGGCATTGATTCGCGAATCGCCGGGCTATCCGGTACGGCTTGTCTACGGTTTAGCATCGTAGTAAGAACTGAAAGATGAAAGATGGAAGATGGACAAAGGAAATCTGATTGCTTACCACCTGCTTGAAAGTAGCACAGGTGCTTACATAGAATGGTTAGTTAATGAACCAATGCGGCTATTATTAAAAATCAAAGATAAGGACGCACGCTTAGTAATGCTTTCTGTAAATGCAACCCACAAACCAGATAGCCTTGCATATTCTTGGAGTCTTTTCTTTTCTCCTACCGGGTAAGTCTTGCTGAGTACAATTGAGTACTCAGGGTTTTATTTCCCCCTGTTGCAGGTGACAGGTGGACGCTTGAGCCGACCTTTGTGTGTGGATTCCTCCTGGTGGGCTCAGAGAGGATTTCCTTTACGCTGCGATCGTAGTTGCTATTTATAACTCTCATCAAATGCTTTTATAAATGAAAGTTTCATAATCTATTGCCGTAGTCTATATACCAATACTTCATCATGTCATTAATAGATGTTTATTTCCGCTGTAACTCTGTTCACATGTTTCTATTCCGTTGTTCAATTAAATTGTTTATAACTTTGATAACATGATTCATTCCGCTGTTATATTAATAAATATTATACTCTGATGTTGTATTAAAAGTGATGTAAGAAATGGTTAAGAATGATACAAGCTTTATTCTCCCATTTGTGATTCTGGTGGCAAAAATGTGGATTTTCGGGTTCTCCCCTAGGGTGTGTCCGACGGAACCGAGTAATCTAATGTTCTCCCCTGAGTGCTTAGTGTCTAATGGAAGACAAGCACTCCTGTGAGACATTAAATTAGGCGGTTCTGCCACAAACGCACTATGTCGACTAGTGCGAATAGAGCCTCCAATGCCCTCGGCATGGGACCCTCCGCTGGGTACAGTCTAATCTTTCTGATTACTGTAATCTACGCTTTTACTGCTTTTACCGTATTTATCTGTATGCCATCTCTGCATGCTGTAGCGTTCGTTAGAGATATACAGATGCACATATATGTCGTCACGAATTTGCTGATGTTATTTTTTTGGATTAAACAGATAATGAAAATGCCTAATTTTCTAACAATCCAAAAATCTAATGTCAGACAAATTTCTGTGAGTGGTTTTGCTGCTGCTTTGAAGCCAAATAATTTTGATGGCAAGAATTTCATGATATGACGTGCCAAGATGGTATTGTGGTTGACTGCGATGAACTGCTATCACGCCGCATAGGGGAAGCCTGAACAGTTTACTCTTGAGGAGGAGAAAAAGTTCTTGGCTGCCGATAACCTGTTTCGAGACGCCGTGATCAGTGCACTTTATCCCAAATATGAGAAAAACTACATATCTTGCACATCAGGCAAAGAGTTATGGGATGCTCTTGAGGCAAAGTTTGGAGTTTCTGATGCTGGCAGTGAGTTGTACCATATGGAGCAGCTGTATAACACAAAATAGTTAAAACCCGTTCTGTGGTCGAACAGGCTCATGAGATACAGGCGCTAGCAAAGGAACTAGAATATTTCTCATGTTTGTTGCCCGATAAGTTTGTGGCTGACGGTATAATCGCTAAGCTGCCACCTTTTTGGAGGGACTTTGCTACTTCTCTAAAACACAAGAGACAAGAGTTTAGCGTGGCTGAGCTTATTGGATCTCTTGATGTTAAGGAGAGGGCGAGAACAAAAGACAACCGTGGAAAAGGAGTTGAGTCTTCCGCCACCAATATGGTGGAGAAGAAAAACTCATTTGCATCTCGTAATAAAAAAGAAGAACATGCAAGAGAGCAACAATGCAAAGCCTAAGCAAATTGCACAGTTCAAGAAGAAAAACAACAAGAAAGGTGAATGTTGCTTTGTTTACGGAGTGATGAGCATTGGACAAGTGCGTGTCCAGACCGCAAATATAAGCAAGAAAAAAAATCAGCAAACATGGTGATTAGCGAGACTAGAGGAGGAACATCTGGGTATGGTAATATTAACATTGTTCCCCCCTATATATGTCGTGAATGCCATATATTCTGACTGCAGTCTAGCTTTGAAGGTTGTTACACATGCACATATATGCTGTCATGAACCTGCTAATATTATTTTTCTGCTGATAATGAGAATGCCTAAATTTCTAACATTCTCATCCTCCAGAGTCTACAAAGCATTGGTCGATCACCCAGGACTCATCCTGTCTTCAAATGGATCTGGAAGTGCCCACGTCAGCCGAAACACAAAGTGTTCTTCTGGCTACTACTCAAGGATCGATTTAGCACCAGAAATATCCTCAGTTGAAAATTATAACTATGTCCTTTGCAGCTCATCGACAGAAGAGGACTTGTACCATCTCTTCCTTCATTGTGATTTTGCTAAACAGTGTTGGAATTTGCTCAGAATTGATGTCCAGCAAGAAAGCACCTTCCCTGATATTGTAACAACCTTCAAAGCTAGACTGCAGTCAGAGTTATTTATGGTGGCAATCATACTGATGTGCTGGTCCATTTGAACAGCAAGGAATGACTTTATCTTCAAAGGGCTACAGCCAGATGTGCAAGACTATAAACGAAACTTCTGCAAGGAACTGAAATTGGTTCTGCTCAGGGTTAAGCCAAGCGCACTCTCAAGATTTGAATCATGGCTTCAGAACATTTCAACACTTCAGTCCTAGGATTATGCTTAATTTTTTTATTTCTTTTTCGGTTCCCTGAGTTTTGCTTGTAATCTTTGACTTCCGCCTTTTAATTTAAATAAATAAATTTTCTGTAGGGGCCAAGGCCCCTCCAGTTCCCTCAAAAAAAAAAACATTCAACAGGCTAATAGGGCTAAGATATCTTGAAACAAATCCAAGGTTTTTTTTCAAATAAAAAATATATATGTTGGCGGTGAATGAGGAAATAATAAAGTGATTTTTAGAGCATTTTTAGGCCTTTTCCCTTGTGCTTCCGGCACACTGAAAACACCCCGGCAAGATTCTGATAGTGATCAGGGGGCCTTGGGGAGGAGTGAATGCATGCAAGCCACTAAACAGAAAGAAAGAACCCTCTAGAATGACCTCATTAGTCATTAGTACCACTTGCATTTATCCCCTACCCATTTGCAGTGTGCAAGCATGCATGACCACACAAACTAAACACGCCACACAGTGTTCCAGTAAACCTAGCAAACGACCAGCAGGTAGCTAAGCTAGTGATCTGTGCACCCATGAAGATGGTACGAGCGAGTGACCAAGTGGCCAGCTCCTGTTGCTTTGCTTGCACCTCATGAAGTTAGCCACCAAGCGACGTACGCATCCAAAAGGTTCTTGGCTCATTTGCTTATAGCAGTAACCTCATGAGAACGAAGTGGTTGGCTGTAAGAAGGGCAAGGGCAAGTGGTGTTTTGTGAGCCAGGAGTCGTCCCTGCATGATGAGTTGAGGGAGGTATTCCTCGTTTTGAGATGGTGGCCAGACGCCCAAACCGATGCCGAAATGGTTCCTATCGACAAAAAATGCGCGCCTCTTCGTTCCGTGATATGCTTGTTGGATGTGTGTCGTCCTCTGGACCACAAGCAAGCATGTCAGCTAGTTTGTTCCCAAGACCTACTATATGCATATATATCACTTTCTCTAATCGCATATATAGGCTAATTTGTAAAGGAATATCGTTTATCAAACTGTTTCTTTTTTACTTTATTAGCCATCAGTTTCAAAATTTATTTTCGTATAGACTGACAACAAATGATCACTGGCATTAGACATTCATGATGAAAATAATGTTCTTGTATATTTAACTCTTTATTATTAAGATAGTATATACTTTCATAGATATTACTATTTATATTGGAAACTGTGACGTGATGTCCTAGTTGACTTATTATATCTGTGATAAGAAGAGAAGTAACTTGTGAAGAAAACTAATTTTATGTTGTGCTCATGAATAGTATATATCTAATAATATTAAACTATGTTTGGTTCCATTAGCTGCTAATATATAGTTAGCTAGCTAATAGCTCATGGCTAATATTAGCTAGCTAACTATTAGCTGTTATTAGCCGGCAGAAAAAAAAAATGAAAGAAAAGCATAGCCTATCCCCTTTTCAAAACCGTTTGTCTCTTGTTTGTCTCGGCGAATCCCCGGTTTAGGGAACTTTCTTAGAAAGTTGAATTTGCGCCCTCGAAGCACTCTTTTTTTTGAGTCGGGTGCAAAGGAAGGATAAGATAGGAAGGGGTACAGTACTAGACTAACAACTACTTAATTTAATATTCATTTAATATTAAATAGTAATTTAATAAAGTAGTTAAGTAGTTATCCACTATAATAATTTACTATACTAAATAAATAATTTACTATAATATAAGTAGTTAAGTAATCAACTAGACTGATTTTTTTTTATCATAGCACCTCGTTAGTTCGATATTTAGCTAAAAAGTAGGTTGACTATTAGCTAGATCTTTGGATAAAAAAGAGTCGATTATTAAAAGCTAACTTTTTTTTTAGAAAACAGGACGATTTCTTAGCCCCTATTAGAGAATAAATTAATCCCAGCAAAAGAGATGCAAAAGAGAAAGGAGAGGGAAAGCAGCTAACAGCTCCATAGATGCAAACAAGGTTTCAGAGCGAGTGATGGAGCTAAAAAAAAAATAGATTTACTGGTTCTTAGTTAATTTAGAGGAAGAGAGGAAAAACCAACTCTTATTATTATAGTGACATAAATAGCGTAGAATAGTAGACTCGCGGGGAGGGAAGCTGAAGCTAGAGACAACTCTCCCTAACTGGCTCTAAAAGAAGAGAACAACATGGGGGTGTGAGACAACAAACGCACCATTGGCGCCGTACACCGTCCCAGTTGATTTTCGCTTTTTCTTTTCAGACTTCGGCAAAAAGAAACTCATGAAATGAGATTAAAGCACACGCCATGCATATATTTACAAACATATATATCGGCATGCCCCCCATCCTTTTCCCTGGTTTTATGGGCATCTTGAGGTTGACATCCCTGACCCAGGGGCCAGGGCTGCAGCCCTTGCTGCGCTGCGCTGCGTTGCGTCCTTCTCAGCAACCCTGTGTCTGCTGGGCCGGCGGTGCGGTGTAGTGCTCCTGCGCGCAGCGCCAGGGACGGGACGGGCCCTCCCCTCCACACTTTTTAAATAGAGCAGGCCACGGCTCCCCGGCCAGCTCTCTCCTGTCCTCAGGCACAAGTGAACTCAAACGCGATCGATCTCCTGCTCTGCCTGCCTCCCTCGTCTTCCTCTGCCCGTGCGCGTTCCAGAGCACGTACGGACAGAAGCTTGCGAGCACCATCATGGTGAGTTCCTGACTACAACTTCCTTGTTGCCGTTGCTGGGCATTTGTTTGCTAGCTCCATCATCGGTGCTGGTTGTCCGATCTCCGATCCTTGGCTAATTATTCTCGTAGCGTTGCTGATCGATTTCTTGGTGGCGATGGTTGCAGGAGGACGGCGCGCGGGATGCGGAGCGGTGGGAGGGGTACGTGGACTGGAGGAACCGTCCGGCGACCAGGGGCCGGCACGGCGGCATGGGCGCCGCCTCCTTCGTGCTCGGTAAGTGATCGATCGCCCGCCGCCGCACCTGCCTGCCTGCCTGCCTCTCTGCTTCTAGATTCTTCTTATTGGAATAGAATAGAGCTCTGTTGATTGCGGCCGCGGCCCGGCAGGCTGCAGGGGACCTGCTGGATGCGGTTGCGGTCGTGGAAAAGCCATCGCGAAGCGGAGGCCTGCACGACGGATCGAATAGGATACTGGTGGTCTCCATGCACGGAGCCTCGCCTCGCCTCGCCTCCCTCTGGCCTGGCCTGCCGCCTGCGTAGCGCAGAGCTGAACTGAAAGCCACGGCTTCCATTCCCTCTGGTTTCTTCTTCTCCTCCCTCCCATCCTCCTCCCTTTCCCCAAATCGATGGCCCCCTCCTCCTGCTTTCGTCCAACAGGTGGTGCTCGAGGAGGACCCTTTGTTGGTCGCTCGCTCGCTCCCCTCCTTTTCCTCCCACTGGCCTCCTTTCGCTCCCTTTCACATACAGTTCGCCTGCAACTTGCCCGGGGAATTCGCAGTCTTTGGCTCCAACTGCGCCACAAACCCAAGGAAAGCAGGGCACCCCAACTTGCATGCATGCACTGCATCGGCATGACCCGACCCGTGGGTGCAGTGGCTGTTGGTGGTGGTGGATTCCTCTCCTCTCCTCGCATTTTTTTTGTCTTCTTTTTGGGTCTTCTTTTTTGGTTCCATCCATGTCCATGAGCACCACGCACTGCTCGAACAGAGCAGGGTGTCCAGGGTTCAACCATGCATCTTCTTCAAGGACACGCACTGCTGGCTCGTTCCTTCTCGTTCTCCAAACTGGTCGTGAGGCTGCCCTCGTTCCGAGGACGGGTTCGTTTCGTTCCTCTGCTCTGCTGTGCCCGTCCGTCGTCGATCTGGAGGCCTCTCCACTCGCTGCAGACAAGTTGCCGCGGACGGTTGCATTAGTCCGTGATGATGAGTGTTGACATCGTCAGGATCCTGATGAGAGGGAGGGGGAAACCAGTCTGTTTTTTCCTCCTCTCATCTGATCTGATGACGAGAGCGGATGAGGGTGAGCCCGCGTTAAACCACGGCGCGAATCACAAGGCACAAGTGGGTCGCGGAGTTAATTGGCCGGCCGGTACGCATCGGGTTCGGGAACGCCACACAACCCAACCCGCACATCATGTATGTCAGTTACTACTACTACCGCACATGCTGCTTACGTGAATTTTTTTTTAAAAGTAATAAAATACAGCACGGAGTACAACCAAATTTGATGCGGCTGCATGCTTTTGTCTGCACTAGGGGAAGAAAAGCTGTGTGCCTTTGCAGGATTATAATTAGCTACTAGTACTAGTGTAATTCCCGCTGGAACTAAGCCATCATCACTTGGAATTATTCCCATGATGTTTGAAATGAGTTGCCTGTAGCTGTTGTACTCTGACGTTCTCGATATGGTAGGGTCATGATGCGTGATGGCTGGCGCTGAACTGAATTGCTGTGGCATGCATTGTGTGCAGTGGTGGAGGTGCTGGAGAACCTGGCGTTCCTGGCGAACGCGAGCAACCTGGTGACGTACCTGATGGGGTTCATGCACTACTCGCCGTCGCAGTCGGCCACCACGGTCACCAACTTCATGGGCACCGCGTTCCTGCTCGCGCTCCTCGGCGGCTTCCTCTCGGACGCCTTCTTCACCACCTACACCATCTACATCGTCAGCGCCTTCATCGAGTTCATGGTACGTTACGTTACGTACGCACTACTATTACTACTACTGCTGCTGCTGCACAAACTAAACTAAACTAAGCGCCAAAAATCCATCTTCTATTTGTCGACTATCTTCTAAATTAAAAACAGAAATATCTATCACCCATGCAAGTTCCTCCTATCCTATCCATACGTTTGTCATCACGTCATAGGAATGGGATGGTACCAAAACAAACAATGCGCGCGTACGCATACCCTGTTGTTCCCTGTAGGAGTAGCTAGGGTAGTATTGATGTTTCCTGATATCTAAA